>NC_085081.1:1055060-1059515 GCF_963662255.1 Cinclus cinclus
GGGAAAGCAAATGGAATTAAGAGGAGAAGTTGAATGAACTAAGTTAAAGATTAATAATAAATAATAAGAAACAAAATACAAATTAAAATTAAAATGTGATAAAATAAAAGTAAATTTGAGGAAACGAAGACAATAAAAGAAAAAAGAGAAGAAACTGAACAAAAATGAAAATTTTTAAGCAAAAATAATGGGAAATAAAAGGAACAAGAGAGCGAATAAGTGGAATTAAAAATCGGAATTAAAAATTGGATCCATTAATGGAATAAATAAATAAATAAAAGAAGTGGAATAATTAAAAATAAATGAAGAGAATCAAAATAAAACAAATAGAAAATGGAGAAAACGGAGAGAGGAAATCCGCGGAATTTGAAGAGGAAACGGGCGAAATAAAAGAAATAAAAATAAATTAATGCGGTGAAATTAATTTAATCAAGGGAATTAATTAAGTGGAATAAAACAAAATTAATTAAAGAAATGGTTGATAACCCACGACATAAACCCCCATAATTCTATAAAATAAAAGAAACGCGCAATAACTGGAAAAAAAAAACCCAAAAAAACAGAATGAAAGGTAGATGGAATAATTAAAAATAAATTTATATTAATTAAATTTAGGTTTATGCTCCTGGAAATAAATTAATTACAGGGTACAGACCCCAACTAAACGCAATAAAACCGCAGCAAGTGACAATTAAACAAATTAAGCGCTGTGAAATTAAAAAAAAAATCAATAAAAAGGGGGGGAAATAATCCCGAATAAATTTATTGAAATTAAAAATTAATTAAAAGAAATCCCCGGGGCGCCGCCGCCATTTCGCGCCTTCCCCCTTCAGCAGCGGGCGCTGATTGGTCGAGAGGAAATGGCGGGAACCAATCAGCATAGGGCGCGGGAAGCGCGGGCTCGTTCTGCCCAGCAACGCGCTCCGATTGGCTGAGCGGTGCCGCGGGAGCCAATCAGAGAAAGGGAGCCCCGAATCCCCTCAGGGAGCTCCAAATCTCCTCAGGTACCCGAAACCACCGAAAACCCCAAAATCCTCCCCAAAATTCCTTCCAGAAGCCCCAAAATCCCTCCCAAATCCCCTCAAATCCCTTCCAGGACCCCCAAGTTCCCTCCGGGACCTGAAATCGCCACAAAATTCCTGCCAGGACCCTCAAAATTCCCTCAGGGACGCCCAAAAATCGAATCAAAGGCCCCAAATCGCCTCAAAACCCCAAATTCCCCCGCCCCCCCCACTTTGAATCCCTTCCAGGATCCCTAAAATCCCACCCGGAACCTCCAAAATCCCCCCAAAAATCTCCCCAAAATTCTTCCAGGACCCCCCCAAAATCCCCAAATTTCCCCCCAAAATCCTCCTCCAAAAAGAAAAAAAATCCCCAAAATCCCCCTGGGACCTCCCCCAAAAATTCCCCCAAATCCCCTCAAAATTCCTCCAGGATCCCCCAAATCCCCCCAAAATTCCCCAAATTCCCCCAGATCCCCTCAAAATTCCTCCAGGATCCCCGAATTCCCCCAAAATCCCTCCAGGACCCCCAAAATTCCCCCCAAATCCCCCCCCAAATCCTCCCAGGACCCCCAAAATTCCTCCAGGACCCCTAAAATCCCCCCGAAATTCCTCCAGGACCCCCAAAATCCCCCCAAAATTCTTCCAGGACCCCCAAAAATCCCCCGCAAAATTCCTCCAGGATTCCCAAAATTTCCCCAAATCCCCCCAGAATCCCCCCAAGACCCCCCCAAATTCCCCCAAAATCCTTTCAGGACCCCCGCCCAAATCTCCCCAAAATTCCACCGCCCCCCCCCCCCCCCCCCCGCCCCTCTGCCGGCGGTGACGTCACCCCCTGTCGCGACAGTCGCCCCCTCCCCCTGCCGGCCGTGACGTCATTTCCCGACCCCTCCCCTTCCCCCGGCCATGGCCGAGCCCGGAGGTGCGGGATGGACCCGAAACCGCCGGGATTCACCCCAAAAATCCCGGGAATTCGGGGAGAAAAATGGGGATTCTGGGGGGGAAAAATTGGGATTTTTTTTTTTGGGGGGGGGGGGGGGGGGAAATTGGGGATTTTGGGGGTTAAAAGTTGGGGATTTTGGGGGTTAAAAGTTGGGGATTTTTTTGGGGAAAAAACGGGATTTTGGGGAGGAAAATGGGGATTTTTGGGGGCGGGAATTGGGATTTTTTTTGGGGGGGGGAAATTGGGGATTTAGGGGTTAAATTGGGATATTTGGGGTTAAAAATTGGGGATTTTTTTGGGGTTAAAAATTGGGGATTTTTTGGGGGTTAAAAATTGGGGATTTTTTGGGGAAAAATGGGGATATTGGGGAGAAAAATTGGTATTCTGTGGGGGGGGGAATTGGGATTTTTGGGGGGTTAAATTTGGGAGTTTTTGGGGTTAAAAATGGGTGTTTTGGGGAGGAAAATGTGGATTTTTTGGGGGAAAAGTTGGGATTTTTTGGGGAAGGAAACACCGGGGTTTTGTGGGTTAAAAATTGGGGATTTTTTTTTTGGGGGGGAGGGGGGAGAAATGGGATTTGAGGGGTGGAAATTGGGATTGGGGGGGGGGGAATTGGGGATTTTGGAGGGGAAACCCTGGGATTTTGGGGTGGAAGTTTGGGATTTTGTGGGGGAAAAGTTGGGGATTTTTGGGGGTGGAAATTGGGGATTTTTTAGGGGAAAGAAAGGGGACTTTGGGGAGAAAATTGGGATTTTTTTGGGGGGGGTGAAACACTGGGATTCTGGGGGTTTTTAGGTGGGAAAATGACAATTTGGGAGGAGGGGAAGTCCCGGGATTTTGGGGAAAAAAACCTGGGATTTCTGGGGGGAATCTCAGGATTTTGGGGCGGGGAAAGGGATATTGGGGGTGAGAAAAGCTGATTTTGGGGTGCAAAATGCTGATTTTGGGGTGCATAAATGCTGATTTTTGGGTAAAAACTCTGATTTTAGGGTAAAGAATGTCAATTTTGGGGTGAAAAACTCCGATTATGGGGTGAAAATGCTGATTTTGGGTTGAAAAACTGATTTTGGGGTTAAGAATGTCAATTTTGGGGTGAAAATGCCAATTTTTGGGTTGAAAAATGTAGATTTTCTGGTGAAAGACTCCGATTATAGGGTGAAAATGTCGATTTTTGAGGTGAAAAATGCCAATTTTGCGGTGAAAAAACGCTGATTTTGGGGTTAAGAATGCCAATTTTTGGTGGTGAAAATGACGGTTTTTGAGTTGAAAAAATGCGGGCTTTTCGGTGGGGAAAAAACCCCGCAGATTTTGGGGTGAAAATCACCGATTTTGGGTTTAAAAAAAAAAAAAAAGGCCGATTTTTGAGACAGCGCCGCCCTAACTTTCCTCTCTCCCTCCCCTCCCCCAGCCCCCGCCGCCCCCTCCCCACCCTCCCCTCCCCCTCCCAGCCCGGCGCCGCCGGCGCCGCCGCCGGAGCTGCGGCTGATCCTGGAGGAGCTGCGGCAGCTTCACCAGCGGCAGCTGCTGCAGATGCAGCTGACCCAGGACATCTGCCGCCAGCTGCTGCTGCTGGGGGCGCTGGAACCGCCCCCAAAGCCCCCCCAGAAACCTCCCCCGGGCCCCCATTTCCTGCTGCTGCCGCCTCTCCCCAAACCGCAGCGCTCGGGCATCGCCGTGGCCTTGGCGTCCACCTTGGGGTCCGTGTCGTCCTTGGCGTCCGGCTTGGGGTCGGCGTTGGGGCCGGCGGCGGCGTTGAGGTGGGTGTTGGGTTCTTCGTCGGCGTTGGGGTCAGTGGGGTCAATGTTGGGTTTTTCGTCAACGTTGGGGTCATTGGGGGTCGACGTTGAGTTCTTCGTCAGCGTTGGGGTCAACGTTGGGGTCATTGGGGGTCGACGTTGAGTTCTTCGTCAGCGTTGGGGTCAACGTTGGGGTCATTGGGGGTCGGCGTTGAGTTCTTCGTCATTGTTGGGTCAACGTTGGGGTCATTGGGTTCAACGTTGGGATTTTCATCATCGTTGGGGTCAATGTTGGGGTCAGTGTTGAGTTCATCATCGTTGAGGTCAACGTTGGCATCATTGGGGTCAATGTTGGGGTCAATGTTGGGTTTTTTGTCAGCATTGGGGTCAACGTTGGGACTTTCATCGTTGGGGTCAGCGTTGGGTTCATCATTGCTGGGGTCGAGGTCGGGCTCTTTGTTGGTGTTGGGGTCAACGTTGGGGTCATTGGCATCAACGTTGGGATTTTCATCATCGTTGGGGTCAGCGTTGGGTTTTTCATCGTTGGGTCAATGTTGGGTTCTTCGTCATCGTTGGGGTCAGTGTTGGGGTGATTGGGGGCAATGTTGGGTTCTTTGTCATTGTCAGAGTCAATGTTGCGTTCTTCATCATCGTTGGGGTTGATGTTGGGTTTATCATTGTTGGGGTCATTGGGGTCCATGTTGGATTCGTCATCGTTGTGGTCAACGTTGGGTTCCTCATCATCGTTGGGTCCAAAGTTGGGTTCACCTTCATT
>NC_085081.1:1059715-1297215 GCF_963662255.1 Cinclus cinclus
AATCTGTTTTTTTTTTTTGGGGGGGGGGGGTTTAACCTTTATTTGTGTTGTTTTTCCCCCCGATTCTCGGTGTGGTTTTTTTATTTTTATTTTTATTTTTTTTTTTCCTAAATCCGTGTTTTTCTCCCCAAGTTGGAGCTGCGCTGCCTCGAGGGGCTCCGGGACCCCCGGGGGGACCCCGAGGGCATCGTGGGGGCCCCTCCCCCCACGCGTGGCGACGGCCCCCGAATTCGCCGACCCCCGGCTGCTCCCGGTGAGCCCTGAAACCCCCGGAATTCACCCCAAAACCGTGGGCTCCGCCCCAAACGCTCTGGAATTCACCCCAAATTCTCTTTTCTGTCCCCTCAGTTCGTGGAGCAGCAGCGGGAAAAGTGGCACCGGAAAAAGGTACTTTGGGAACGCCCAGAATTCCCAAAAATTCCCCCCCAAAAACTGGGGCTGGGGGAGGGGCCAGATCGCCCTGATGTCAATCAGGGGGTCCCGGCCCCTCCCACTCCTGTTCGGGGTGGGGCACACCCTGGAATTCGGGGGGGTGTTGTAAAATAATTTTGGGGCGCTTTAAAGCGTTTTCCCTCTGTTTCGAGGGCGTGGGTGTGGCTGGATCTGACCACGCCCATTTAAGGCCCAACCCCCTCATTAACTTTTCCCTTTCTCCCCTCCCCCTCTTTTCAGTTCCTCCCCTCCCCCCCCTCCGGTTTGGACCTTTCCAAGATGGTGGCGCTGATGGGGGGCGGGGCCAGTGGTGCAGGAGGCGTGGCCTCGCCTTCCTTAGCCCCGCCCCCGCGCTTCCGGCCAGAGGCGGAAGAGGAAGCAGAAGCAGGAAGTGGGTGCTGTCCCCTGCTGGCCGACCCCATGTTGCCACCCACTTCCGACTCGGATTAAGCCCCGCCCCTTTTCCTGACGGGGCCACGCCCCCTCCCCATATTTATATAAATATGTAAAATGTCTCTGTGTCATAGGGGGCGGGGCATGGGTGGGGCTAAAGCGGGGCGGGGCCGAACGGGGCGGGGAAAACCTGGGCAGGGCCGGCGGGATGGGTGGGACCCGGCGGGGTTTGGTTTTTTTTTTTTTAATAAAAGGTTTGGAAACGGAGCAAGAGGTGCGAGTGATTTTTTTTTTTTTTCCCTGCAATGAAGTGCTAATTAAGCTCCTGGTCTGCCTCCCTTGATTCGTCCCCCGCCTTAATAAACGTCTTTAATTAAATGCTCCCGGTAGCTAATGAGCCCCGCGCGCGCATTTCCCTCTCTCGCCACCAGGTGGCGCTCGCCGATCTCCCCCTCCCCTCGCGATTTTCCCGCCTCTCCTCCGTCACGTGATCCCGCCCCCCCCCTCCGCATTTCCCCGCCCCTCGCGGCATCACGTGACCCAGGGACGGCGTCATTTCTCCCCGCTATTTTGCGTTCCCGTGTCACGTGGTAGGCGCCCCCCCCCCCCTCCCCTTTCAGGTTTATTTATTTATTTTTTTTCCCTTCCACCCCCGGCACAAGAGAAAGCAGCCGCTTCTCCCCCGGGACTCCCCGCTTCTACCCCCTCTCCGTTTCCTTCTTCCCCCCTTTCACGCCAATCCCGGCGCTTCCTCCCCCTCCGTTTCCCGCCTTTCCCCTCAAGCCCGTCCCGCTCAGCAGGAGCGGCGCCATTGCCGCTCCCCCCTCTTCCGGCGTCCCCCTATCACGTGACGGCGGCGCCTCACGGTTTTCCCGCCTCTCCCTGATCACGTGACGCGGGCGCCGGCGCCATTTCGCCGTCCGCCTGCACTTCCCCTGTCACGTGACCGCCGTTCCTTTAATTCCCGTTTTTCCGGCTCTGCCTTCCCTCCCCCGGTTTACCGTCTTTCCCTCCCACTATTTCCCGTTCCCTCATTCCTCTGCTTCACGTTTCTCTCCTTCAGGATAAACGCCCGCTTTCCGCCCCCCTCCCCACCCCCCAGTTTCCCGCCTCTCGCCGTCACGTGACACCGCCCCCTCGGTTTTTGCCGCCTCTCCGCCCGTGTCACGTGACGCGCTGCTCCAGTCCTCCCGTCCCGCCCTTTTCCGCTGCCCCGGAAGCGGAAGTTCCCCTCAGCCCGAACTTCCGGGGAACGCCGAGGCGCGGGAGGAGGAGGAGGAGGCGGCGGCAGCGGCGGCGGCGACGACGACTCGGGGGGGTCCCGGGGGGGGTCCCGTCGGGGGATCCCGGACGAGCCCGAGGGTCCCGGGGGCCGCTCGCCCCGGCTGGGCCCTCTCATGGCGCTCAGTCTGGACCGCGAGGCCTTTTCGCGGCGGTTGCGGCGGCTCTACGCGAGTTGGCAGGTGGGGGAGGGGCGGGGGGGTGGCTGAGGGGGGGCGGGGTGGGGGTTGTGAGGGGCATCGGTGTGGGGGAGGGGCCCGACGGAGATTTGGGGGTGGGGTGAGGTGAATTCGGGCGCGGTTCGAGGTGAATTTGGGGAGACGTGGGGGAGGGGAGCGGGCTTAATTTGGGGAGGGGTCGTGGGGAGGGGTCTGAGCCCGCCTGGAGGGGGAGGTCGAGTTTGAGGAGGGTTTGGGGGTGAATTTGGGGTAAGTTGAGGGGAATTTGGCTCTGTTGCAAAGGTTTTCTGGGGGGATCAGGGATAATTTTGGGAGGGGGTTCTGACCTTGCCTTGTGCCCGCCCCCCTCCCCCAGAAAGGGGAAGATGAGTTCGGGGGAGTCGATGCCATCGTGGTGTCCGTGGGGGTGGACGAGGAGATCGTCTATGCCAAATCCACGGCGCTGCAGGTGAGGGGAGGCTCCCAAAATCCCTGAGGGGAGGCTCCCAAAATCCCTGAGGGGAGGCTCCCAAAATCCCTGAGGGGAGGCTCCCAAAATCTATGAGGGGAAGCTCCCAAAATCCGCAAGGGGAGCCCCAAAGTCCTCGGGGGAGGTGGGGGGGGAGGTCCCAGACCCCTCTTTTTCGGGGTGTGTTATCACTGTTGAAAGGATCAGAGTGCTTTTGGGGTATTCCCATAAATTTGGGGGGTGTTCCAATCCCGTTTTTTGTCACCCCAAATAGATTTGGGGTGTTCCCACTGTTTGTAGGTGAGCTGCCGTGAATTTCGGGGCTGTTCCCATTGGCTTTGAGGGGTTTCCCAGCATTTTTAGGGAGATCCCCATCTTTTTTGGGGGTTCCCGACATTTTTTAGGTGAGTTCCCATCACAGTTTCGTGAGTTTTTATCATTCTGAAGGAGTTCCCGACTTACTTTTAGGGCCTCCTGGAGTTTTAAGATGCTCACAGAATTTCCTAATACATTCCCACTTTTTTTTTTTTTTTTTTATTTTTCTTAATTTTTTCCCACAGTTTTTGAGTGCTTTCCTGTAGTTTTTAGAGGGATTTGTTTTATTTATTTTGGTAGTTGTTTACGTTGTTGGGAAAGTTGCCGTCATCTCTGGGTGAATTCTTTCTTTTATTGGACCAGTTCCCTCATTTGTGGGTGAACCTTCATTTTTTGGGGTGAGCTCCCTCATTTTTACAAGGATCCCCATAATTTTGTGGGTTTCTCTTTTATTTCCGTGGGGACTCTCATAATTTTTGCGCCTTTCCCGTCAAGTTTAAAATCTTGAATAGGCAGCTCCCCCTCACTCTTAGCCAGGACCACCCCCATTTTTGAGCTTTCCCCTTATTCTGGGGGATCGTCAGATTTCCTTGGAGCATCCCCTCAGTTTTTAGAGCAACCCCATCGTTTTTGGTTTTGTTTTGTTTTGTTTTGTTTTTTTTTTTTTTTTTTTAAGATGCCCACTCTCCATTTTGAGATTTCCCTTGGGGTTCTCTCGGGGTTGCCCCGCTCCCGTTAGTGTTCCCTGCGTCCCCGTTTGGGGTCCCCCTGACCCGTTTTGGGGTCTTCCCCCCCACCCCCACCCCTCCCCAGACGTGGCTGTTCGGCTACGAGCTCACCGACACGGTGATGCTGTTCTGCGAGGAGCGCGCGCTGTTCCTGGCCAGCCGCAAGAAGGTCGAGTTCCTCAAGCAGGTGGCCCAGGGCAAGGGCGCCGAGGGGACCAACGGGCTACCGGCGGTGACGCTGCTGGTCCGGGAGAAGGTGGGGGTTCAACGGGGGGGGGGGGTGTGGGGGGGGGTTTGGGGTGCTGGGGGTGGGTCTGGGGGGGCGTTCTGGGGTTTGTGGGGTCACTTTTGGGGTCTTCTGGAGTGGTGTTTTGGTTTCGGGGGTCCTTGGGGGGCTCTGACGCATCTTTGGGTTTGGGGGTTCCTTTTTGGGTTTCAGGGGATCCTGTGGGGCGGTTTGGGGGTCAGGGTTGGGTCCAGGGGGGTTTTGGTTTTGTTTGGGGGGGGGGGGGGGTCATTTGGTGGGCCTTGGTTTGGGGGATCCTCGTTGGGTTTAAGGGGGGTGCTGGGGGTCCAAGTTTGGGGTTCCCTGGGGGGGGGGGTGGTCTTTGAGTTGCCCTGAAGGGGCTGCAGTTGGGTTGGGAACCCAGAGCTGGGCGTGGCCACCTTGCCCTGCCCCACCCCTCCATGGCCTCGCCCCCTCCCCACAGAATGAGAGCAACAAGGCCAACTTTGAGAAGCTGATCGAGGCCCTCAAGGGCAGCCGGGGCGGGCGGCGCCTCGGGGTCTTCTCCAAGGACAAGTTCCCAGGGGAGTTCATGAAGAGCTGGAACGACGCCCTGAGCAAGGAGGGCTTCGAGAAGGTCAGGGGGGAGGGGTGGGGCTCAGCTCAGGTTGGGCGTGGAATGGGGAAGGGCGGAGTTGGGTTGGAAGAGTTGGAAGGGTCATGGTGGGGTTGGAAGAGTCAAAGGCGAGTTGGAAGAGTGAAAAGTTGGGTTAGAAGATTCAAAGTTAGGTTGGACTTGGGTGAGTCAGAGTTGGGTTGGAAGAGTTAAGGTTGGATGGGAAGAGTTGGAGTTGGGTTGGAAGAGTCAAAGTTGAGTTGGAAGGGTTTAGGGCCGTGCCGGCACGGCCGGCCCCGGCCCCACGCCCGTCCCGCTGACCACAGGTGGACGTGAGCGCGGCCGTGGCCCAGGCCATGGCGGCCAAGGAGGAGGTGGAGCTGCAGCTGATGCGCAAGGCGGCCGCCATCACCTCCGAGGTCTTCACCAAGTTCTTCAAGGAGCGCGTCATGGAGATCGTCGACGCCGACGAGGTGGGGCGGGGTGAAAACGGGGGTTTTGAGGTCAGGTTTGGACCAAAACAGGGAGTTTTGAGTAGGGTCGGAGCAAAAATCAGCGTTCCGAGATCAGCTTGGACCAAAAATGCAGTTCTGAGGTCTGGTCGGATTAAAAATGGGAGTTTTGAGATCACTCCAGATCAAAGCGAACGGTTTTGTCCAAATCCTGCTTTGAGGCCAACGCGGTGTGAGAACGAGGGCTTTGGGCTCCATTTGGTCCAAAAATTGATATTTTGGGGTAAAAAGCGAGCATTTTCTTAGGTTAGCCTCACCAAAAAAAAAAAAAAAAAAAAAAAAAAAACGGGCATTTTGGGGCATCAAAACCGATCCAAAAAAAAAAAAAAAAAATCAATTAAAAATTTTTGGACGGAATCTTTCCAACAAAAATTGGTGAAGCCCCCAAACCGATAGCTGTCCATCCAAACCCCAACATCCCGAGGCCCGGAAACGGCCGCCGCGAGTCCGAGTCGCCGTTCGGCGACGTCGCGGTGACGTCGCGGCGCTGTCCCACCTGCAGAAGGTGCGCCACAGCAAACTGGCCGAGGCCGTGGAGAAGGCCATCGAGGAGAAGAAGTACCTGGCCGGGGCCGACCCCTCGGCCGTGGAGATGTGCTACCCCCCCATCATCCAGAGCGGCGGCAACTACAACCTCAAGTTCAGCGTGGTCAGGTAACCCCAAAAAACCCCCCCACGGTTCCCCGAGATCCCACCCGGAGTCAGTAAAACAAAACAAAAAAAAAAAAAAAAAAAATTCCTGGTTTTTTCCAGCCCCCCCCCCCCAAAAAAAAAAAATCGGCGTTCCCGGTGTTCTGCCCCGATATTGGCGCTTTCCCACCCCGGAAATTCGGGTTTTCACTGCAGAGTTGTCCTGTTCCACCCTAGAATTGGGGTTTTGGGACCAAAATCAGTTTTTGGCATCCTGATATTGTAATTTCCACTCCATAGTTGGACTCGTTTTTTTTTTTTTTTTTTTTTTTCCCCCCCCCTTTATCCCAACTTTCTGCTCCTAAAATCGTCTTTTCTTTCCGTTTTTTTTTCCCCCCAAACCCCCGTTTGTTCCCAACTTTTCCCCTCCCGCTCTGATATTTTCCTCCTAAACTCCCATTTTCCCCCTTTTTTTTCCCCAGTCTTTGTGTTTTTCCTCCCTCATTCCCTACTTTTCCCATTTTTTCCCTATTTTTTCTTGGTTTCCCCCATTTCCCCTGTCTCTCACCCCAATTTCCTTGTTTCTCATCCCATTTTTCCCAATTTCCTTGTTTCTCATCCCATTTTTCCCAATTCCCCCATTTCTCACCCCATTTTTCCCAATTCCCCCATTTCTCACCCTGTTTTCCCCATTTCTCACCCCATCTAACCCAATTCCCCCATTTCCCACTCATTTTTCCCCATTTCTCACCCCATTTTTCCCAGTTCCCCCATTTCTCACCCCATTTTTCCCAATTCCCCCATTTCCCACTCATTTTTCCCCATTTCTCACCCCATTTTTCCCAGTTCCCCCATTTCTCACCCCATTTTTCCCAATTCCCCCATTTCTCACCCTGTTTTCCCCATTTCTCACCCCATTTTTCCCAATTCCCCCGTTTCTCACCCCATTTTTCCCAATTCCCCCGTTTCTCACCCTGTTTTCCCCATTTCTCACCCCATCTAACCCAATTCCCCCATTTCCCACTCATTTTTCCCCCATTTCTCACCCCATTTTTCCCAGTTCCCCCGTTTCTCACCCCATTTTCCCAGTTCCCCCGTTTCTCACCCTGTTTTCCCCATTTCTCACCCCATTTTTCCCAGTTCCCCCATTTCTCACCCCATCTAACCCAATTCCCCCGTTTCTCACCCCATTTTCCCAATTCCCCCATTTCTCACCCTGTTTTCCCCATTTCTCACCCCATTTTTCCCAGTTCCCCCCATTTCTCACCCCATTTTTCCCAGTTCCCCCATTTCTTACCCCATCTAACCCAATTCCCCCGTTTCTCACCCCGTTTCCCCAGCGACAAGAGCCACATGCACTTCGGGGCCATCACCTGCTCCATGGGCATCCGCTACAAATCCTACTGCTCCAACCTGGTCCGGACCCTCATGGTGGACCCTTCCCAGGACATGCAGGACCACTACAGCTTCCTGCTGCAGCTGCAGGAGGTGCTGGTGCGCGAGCTGCGGCACGGTCAGTGTCCTGAGCGACCCCTGAGTGACCACCCCGTCACTGACCCCGTCACCGACCCCACAACGTTCCCCCAGCGGCCACCAGGGCTTCCTGCCGCGGCTGCAGGAGGTGCCGGTGCGCGAGCTGCGGCACGGTCAGTGTCCTGAGCGACCGCAGTGACCATTAAGTGACTCCGTAACTGCCCCGATGACCCCCCACGGTGACCCCAAAAAAGATCACAGTGACCCCAATCCTCCCAACCCCCCTCCCCGCTGACCCCTGCGTGACCCCCAATGACCCCTGAATGACCAGAGTGACCGCCCCAGGTGCCAAGCTCTGCGATGTCTACACCGCCGTCATGGACGTGGTCAAGAAACAGAGGCCGGAGCTGCTGGGCAAGATCACCAAGAATTTGGGGTGAGAACGGCGGGGTTTGGGGGCTGGAGCCCAGGGGAGGGTCATTGAGGGGTCACCGTGGTCATTTTTGGGGTCACCGTGGTCATCTTTGGGGTCACCCAGGTTCGCCATGGGCATCGAGTTCCGCGAGGGCTCCCTGGTCATCAACAGCAAGAACCAGCAGCGCCTCAAGAAGGGTGAGAGGCGCAAAATCCCCTCTTTTTGCCCCAAAATCTCCCTTTCCCACCCCAAAATCCGGCTTTGAAAACCCAAAATCTGCTTTTCCTGCCCCAAGATTTGCCTTTTCCGCCCCAAAATTGTCTTTTTCTGCTCAAATCTGTGTTCTGCCTCGGAATAAGGGATTGTGTGCCCCAAGTTCAGCTTTTCCTACCCCGAAATTGGAGGTTTTACCCCGAAATTGCTGTTTATCTCTAAAATCATTGTTTTCTTCTTTAAAATCATGGTTTTTGTTGCCAAGTTGTGATGTCCGGGATTTTTTTTTTCCCCCCCCCCCAAATGAAGTATTTCCTCCCGAAACCCGTAATTTTGCCCCAAAAATCAGTTTCCCCATGAATTTCCCTTTCCCCTCCCAAAATCCATCTCTTCCCCTTCCAAACCCTTTTCCCGCCAAAACTCCCCCTCACGAATCCTTCCCCACCTCCCTCTAAAAATTCTCTTTTTTCCTGCGGAATTTTTATTTACTTTGTGGGGTTTTTTTTTTTTTTTTGTTTTTTGTTTTTTACCAAAACCGCGTGGTTTCTCCCCGTTCCAGGGATGGTTTTCAGCATCAACGTGGGGCTGTCGGAGCTGCCCAACAAGGAGGGCAAGCGGCCGGAGGAGCGGACGTACGCGCTCTTCATCGGCGACACCGTCATGGTGGACGAGGTGGGCGGGGCCGCTGCCGGCCAATCAGAGGGGCCCTGAGCCCGCACCGACCAGTCGCGGCCTTTTTTCTCCTCCTGCCGGCCAATGGGATGTCTCGCTTCCCTCGGCCAATCACGGCCTTGCTCCCCTCAGGAAATGGCGGTTCCCTTTCTGCTGTCAGCCAATCACGTCCTTGCTTCCCTCGGCCACTCGCGGCCTCCCTCCCCTCAGGAAATGGCGCCTCCCCTTCTGCCCCTCAGCCAATCACGCTTTTCTTTCTCGTCCCCTTAACCAATCGCGTCCCTCCTGCCCCTCCCCTCGGCCAATGGCGTCTCTCCGTGGCCCCTTGCTGCCCCCTGCAGGACGGCCCGGCCGTGGTGCTGACGTCCGTGAAGAAGAAGGTGAAAAACGTCGGGATTTTCCTCAAGGTGAGCCCGGATTTGGGCCCAAACCGCGGCTTTTTGGGAAAAAATCCTGCAGAGGGGAGGAGCTGATTTTGGGTGGGTTTTCCTCAGGATTTGGTGGTTTTGATTCGCTTCGGGGTTTTTTGGGGGGTGTTTTCCTGCCCTTCAGGCGGCGGAATTTTCACTGGAATCTACGGGAATCCAGGCGGGTTTGGGTGGGTTTGGGGATTCTGGGCGTTCTTTGCCTGAATTCCCGATTTCTGTCCCAAGAACGAAGACGAGGACGAGGAGGAGCCGGACAAGGACGCGGCCGAGGATCTCTTGGGCCGCAGCTCCCGCGCCGCCCTCCTGACCGAGCGCACGCGGGTGGGTCCCTGTCCTGACCCGCCACTGGCCACCATTGACCACACCTGGACCAGCAATGACCAGCGCTGGCCACACCTTGTCCGGCACTGACCACACCCTGACCAGAACTGACCGTGCACTGACCTCACTGACCCCGTACTGACCCCGTAATGACCTCACTGACCCCTCTGGCCACGCTGACCGCCCCTGCCCGCTGTCCGCAGAACGAGCTGACGGCCGAGGAGAAGCGCCGGGCGCACCAGAAGGAATTGGCCACGCAGCTCAACGAGGACGCGCGGCGGCGCCTGACGGAGCAGCGCGGGGAGCAGCAGACCCAAAAGTACGGGAGTTCACCCCAAACCTGGGACGGAAGTACCGGGGATCCACCCCAGATCTGGGTCCTGTCCCCGGTCCTTCCCCGCTGGCCCAGTTTGGGATGATCTGGGCACCGATTCCTGCCCCAGTTCCTGCCCCGATTCCTGCCCCGATCCTCAACTCCTCCCCCAGTTCCCAATTCCTGCTCCAATTCCCGATTCCTCCCCCGATTCCGGCCCAAATTCCTTCCCAAGTGCCCCAATTACTACCTCGATTTGTGCCCAAATTCCCCCAATTCCTGCCCCTGTTCTTGCCCCAACTCCCACCCCCGATTTTCCCCCCAATTCCCTTCCCAAATCCACCAAGTCCTAATTCCTCCCCGAATTCCCAGTTCCCAGCACCCAATCCCTTCCCGAATGCTCCAATTGCTTCCCCAGTTCCCAATTCCCTTCCCCAATTCCCAGTTATTTCCATTTCCAATTCCCTTCCCAAATGCCCCAATTCCCGCCCCGCTTCCCACCCTGATTTTTATTTCTTCCCCACCCCCCCACATTCCCAAACACCCCGAGTCTCCCCCCTAACCCCACCCCGGAATTCCCACCCTTTTCCCAAAACCCCGTTCCAGGGCGAGGAAGTCGAACGTGTCCTACAAGAGCGCGGCGCTGCTGCCCAAGGAGCCGCACGTGCGCGAGATGAAGATCTACATCGACAAGAAGTACGAGAGCGTCATCATGCCCGTCTTCGGCATCGCCACGCCCTTCCACATCGCCACCATCAAGGTGGGAGAGGCCCCCAAAATCCCCGGGATCCGCCCCAAAAACGCTGAAACGGGGATGGGGGGGGGTGGGGGGAAAGAACGATGTTGGAATGGTGGGAACCCCCAAAATCGACGCCAGGGACGCCAAAAAGGGACCAAAAGAAAAAAAAAAAAAACCCCCCCGGAGGCATACCCAAAAAAAATCAAAGAGCCAAACGAATCTCCACGTCAACTCAAAAGCTGCCAAAGTTGCTCCAAAAATGCCCCAAGTTTTTCTAAAAAAGAAAATATGAGGGTTTGGGCTTGGGGTCCCCAGCTCACAGTTTTGGTTTTGGGGTCCCAACAAGTTTGTCAGAGCTTTTTTTTTTGGGGTCCTATCGCCTTATCTTGGGTTGTTTTAAGCTCCCTCCACCACACCTGGATGTGGTTTTGGGGTCCCACCACCCCATTCCAGGTGTTTTTGGGATCCCACCACGCCTGGATGTGGTTTTGGGATCCCACCACCTCATTCCAGGTGTTTTTGGGATCCCACCACACCTGGATGTGGTTTTGGGGTCCCACCACCCCATTCCAAGTGTTTTTGGGATCCCACCACGCCTGGATGTGGTTTTGGGATCCCACCACCTCATTCCAGGTGTTTTTGGGATCCCACCACACCTGGATGTGAGTTTGGGATCCCACCACACCTGGATGTGGTTTTGGGGTCCCACCACCCCATTCCAGGTGTTTTTGGGATCCCACCACACCTGGATGTGGTTTTGGGATCCCACCCCACCTGGATGTGGTTTTGGGATGCCACCACCCCATTCCAGGTGTTTTTGGGATCCCACCACACCTGGATGTGGTTTTGGGGTCCCACCACCCCATTCCAGGTGTTTTTGGGATCCCACCACACCTGGATGTGGTTTTGGGGTCCCACCACCCCATTCCAGGTGTTTTTGGGATCCCACCACACCTGGATGTGGTTTTGGGATCCCACCACACCTGGATGTGGTTTTGGGAACCCACCACCCCATTCCAGGTGTTTTTGGGATCCCACCACACCTGGATGTGGTTTTGGGATCCCACCACACCTGGATGTGGTTTTGGGATGCCACCACACCTGGATGTGGTTTTGGGATCCCACCACCCCATTCCAGGTGTTTTTGGGATCCCACCACGCCTGGATGTGGTTTTGGGATCCCACCCCACCTGGATGTGGTTTTGGGATGCCACCACCCCATTCCAGGTGTTTTTGGGATCCCACCACACCTGGATGTGAGTTTGGGATGCCACCACACCTGGACGTGGTTTTGGGATCCCACCACACCTGGATGTGGTTTTGGGGTCCCACCACCCCATTCCAGGTGTTTTTGGGATCCCACCACACCTGGATGTGGTTTTGGGGTCCCACCACCCCATTCCAGGTGTTTTTAGGCACCTGCCCTGCCATCCCGAGGCCGTCCCGCCCTCCCCCCGCCCCGTTCGTTACTTTTTCTCTCTTCCCCACCCCAAATCCCCGTTGTTTCCCCCCGAATCCCCCCCTCCCTCACCCGAATTTCCCCTCCCCAGAACATCAGCATGTCGGTGGAAGGTGACTACACCTACCTGCGCATCAACTTCTTCTGCCCGGGCAGCGCCCTGGGCCGCAACGAGGGCAACATCTTCCCCAACCCCGAGGCCACCTTCGTCAAGGAGATGTGGGTGACCCCGCCCTGCCCCCGGTGACCTCCCCGAGGTGGTCAGCGAAGGGTCATGGAGGTCACTCTGCCCGCAGAACCTACCGGGCGTCCAACCTGAAGCCGCCGGGCGAGTCGACGGTGCCGGCGTCCAACCTGCAGAACGCGTTCCGCATCATCAAGGAGGTGCAGAAGCGCTACAAGACCCGCGAGGCCGAGGAGAAGGAGAAGGAGGTGGGGTCAGCGGTCAGCCGGGGTCACCTGGGGGGTCAGCTGGGGGGTGGGGAGTGGGCAGAGAGCGGTCAGCGAATGATTGTTGAGTGGACGTTGAGTGGGCATTGGGTGGACGTTGGGGGGACATTGAGTGGTCAATGAATGGTCAACGATCAGTTGATGAGTGGTCAGTGAGTGGACATTGAGTGGTCAGTGGTCAGTGAACGACCATCGGGTGGGCATTGGTCAATGAATGGTCAACGAACAATCATTGAGTGGTCAATGAATGGTCAATGAGTGGACATTGGTCAGTGAACAATCATTGGGTGGGCATTGGTCAACGAATGGTCAACGAACAATCGTTGAGTGGTCAATGAGTGGGCGTTGAGCGATCAGTGAACGGTCTTTGGTTGGACATTGAGTGGTCATTGAATGGTCAACTAAACACTCGTTGAGTGGTCACTGGCCTTTGAGTGGTCATCGAGTGGTCATTGAGCGATGGTTGGCCATTGAGTGGTCACCGAGTGGTCATTAAGCAATTGCGTGGCCATTGAGTGGTCACTGTCTATTGAGCGATCTTTGAGTGGTCGTTGAGTGGTCACTGGCCGTAGAGTGGCCATTGACCAGTCACCGGCCGTTGAGTCTCCATTGAGTGGCCGTTGAGTGTCCACCGGCCACGGAGCGGCCGTTGAGCAGTCACCGACCGCGCCGTGGCCGTTGAGCGTCGCCGGCGGCTGCGTGGCCGTGCAGCGGCCCCGAGCGGTCAACGTCGGTCTGGATGTCCTCAGGGCATCGTCAAGCAGGACTCGTTGGTCATCAACCTCAACCGCAGCAACCCCAAGCTCAAGGACCTCTACATCCGGCCCAACATCGCCCAGAAGCGCATGCAGGGCGCGCTCGAGGCCCACGTCAACGGTGACCCAAAATCACCCCAAAAAAACACCCGGGGCTTTGGGGAGGGGTTTGGGGGGCGAAGTTTCGGGAACGGGGCCGAAGGTTTGGGTTGGATCGCGGGGGGGTTTTTTTGGGGAGTTCCGTGAGGATTTTGGGCGCTCTACGACGTTCTCTGGGGGATCTTCAGCGTTCTTTGGGAGTTCCTCGACGGTTTTTGTATTTTTTTTTTTTGGGGGGGGGGGGGGTCGTTTTCCAGCATTTTTGGAGGGTTCTTGGACATTTTTTTGGGCGTTCCTCAAGGGTTTTGTGGCATTCTTCGGCATTTTTTGGGGGGCCTTCGATTTCTTTTTTTTTTTTTTTTTTTTTTTGCGTGTTCCTCCAGGGTTTTTTGTGGGTTCCTCAAGATTTTTTGGGTTTTCTGGGATTCTTCAGGATTTTTGGGGGGCGGTTCCTCACAAGGTTTTTTTTTTTTTTGTTCTTGGACTTTCCTGAGGATTTAGGGGTTTCCTGGGGTTTTTTGGGGTTCCCATGGATTTCGGGGTGGGTTCCGATGGATTTTTGGGATTTTCCTGGAGATTTTGTGGCGGTTCCAATGGATTTGGGGATTCTCCCGTGGGTTTCGGGGCGGTTCCTGTGGATTTTGGGGCTGTTTTTGTGGATTTGGGGATTCTCCCGTGGGTTTCGGGGCGGTTCCCGTGGATTTTGGGGCTGTTTTTGTGGATTTGAGGATTCTCCCGTGGGTTTCGAGGCGGTTCCCGTGGATTTTGGGGCTGTTTTTGTGGATTTTGAGGATTCTCCCGTGGGTTTCGAGGCGGTTCCCGTGGATTTTGGGGCTGTTTTTGTGGATTTTGAGGATTCTCCCGTGGGTTTCGAGGCGGTTCCCGTGGATTTTGGGGCTGTTTTTGTGGATTTGAGGATTCTCCTGTGGGTTTCGGGGCGGTTCCAGTGGATTTTGGGGCTGTTTTTGTGGATTTTGAGGATTCTCCCGTGGGTTTCGGGGCAGTTCCCGTGGATTTTGGGGCTGTTTTTGTGGATTTTGAGGATTCTCCCGTGGGTTTCGAGGCGGTTCCTGTGGATTTTGGGGCTGTTTTTGTGGATTTTGAGGATTCTCCCGTGGGTTTCGGGGCGGTTCCCGTGGATTTTGGGGCTGTTTTTGTGGATTTTGAGGATTCTCCCGTGGGTTTCGGGGCGGTTCCAGTGGATTTTGGGGCTGTTTTTGTGGATTTTGAGGATTCTCCCGTGGGTTTCGAGGCGGTTCCCGTGGATTTTGGGGCTGTTTTTGTGGATTTTGAGGATTCTCCCGTGGGTTTCGGGGCGGTTCCCGTGGATTTTGGGGCTGTTTTTGTGGATTTTGAGGATTCTCCTGTGGGTTTCGGGGCGGTTCCCGTGGATTTTGGGGCTGTTTTTGTGGATTTTGAGGATTCTCCTGTGGGTTTCGGGGCGGTTCCCGTGGATTTTGGGGCTGTTTTTGTGGATTTTGAGGATTCTCCCGTGGGTTTCGAGGCGGTTCCCGTGGATTTTGGGGCTGTTTTTGTGGATTTGGGGATTCTCCCGTGGGTTTCGGGGCGGTTCCCGTGGATTTTGGGGCTGTTTTTGTGGATTTGGGGATTCTCCCGTGGGTTTCGGGGCGGTTCCCGTGGATTTTGGGGCTGTTTTTGTGGATTTGAGGATTCTCCTGTGGGTTTCGGGGCGGTTCCAGTGGATTTTGGGGCTGTTTTTGTGGATTTTGAGGATTCTCCCGTGGGTTTCGGGGCGGTTCCCGTGGATTTTGGGGCTGTTTTTGTGGATTTGGGGATTCTCCCGTGGGTTTCGGGGCGGTTCCCGTGGATTTTGGGGCTGTTTTTGTGGATTTTGAGGATTCTCCCGTGGATTTCGGGGCGGTTCCCGTGGATTTTGGGGCTGTTTTTGTGGATTTTGAGGATTCTCCCGTGGGTTTCGAGGCGGTTCCAGTGGATTTTGGGGCTGTTTTTGTGGATTTTGAGGATTCTCCCGTGGGTTTCGAGGCGGTTCCCGTGGATTTTGGGGCTGTTTTTGTGGATTTTGAGGATTCTCCCGTGGGTTTCGAGGCGGTTCCCGTGGATTTTGGGGCTGTTTTTGTGGATTTTGAGGATTCTCCCGTGGGTTTCGAGGCGGTTCCCGTGGATTTTGGGGCTGTTTTTGTGGATTTGAGGATTCTCCTGTGGGTTTCGAGGCGGTTCCCGTGGATTTTGGGGCTGTTTTTGTGGATTTTGAGGATTCTCCCGTGGGTTTCGAGGCGGTTCCCGTGGATTTTGGGGCTGTTTTTGTGGATTTTGAGGATTCTCCCGTGGGTTTCGGGGCGGTTCCCGTGGATTTTGGGGCTGTTTTTGTGGATTTTGAGGATTCTCCTGTGGGTTTCGGGGCGGTTCCCGTGGATTTTGGGGCTGTTTTTGTGGATTTTGAGGATTCTCCTGTGGGTTTCGGGGCGGTTCCCGTGGATTTTGGGGCTGTTTTTGTGGATTTTGAGGATTCTCCCGTGGGTTTCGGGGCGGTTCCCGTGGATTTTGGGGCTGTTTTTGTGGATTTGGGGATTCTCCCGTGGGTTTCGGGGCGGTTCCCGTGGATTTAGGGGCTGTTTTTGTGGATTTTGAGGATTCTCCCGTGGGTTTCGAGGCGGTTCCCGTGGATTTTGGGGCTGTTTTTGTGGATTTGAGGATTCTCCTGTGGGTTTCGGGGCGGTTCCAGTGGATTTTGGGGCTGTTTTTGTGGATTTTGAGGATTCTCCCGTGGGTTTCGGGGCGGTTCCCGTGGATTTTGGGGCTGTTTTTGTGGATTTTGAGGATTCTCCCGTGGGTTTCGAGGCGGTTCCCGTGGATTTTGGGGCTGTTTTTGTGGATTTTGAGGATTCTCCCGTGGGTTTCGAGGCGGTTCCCGTGGATTTTGGGGCTGTTTTTGTGGATTTTGAGGATTCTCCCGTGGGTTTCGAGGCGGTTCCCGTGGATTTTGGGGCTGTTTTTGTGGATTTTGAGTATTCTCCCGTGGGTTTCGAGGCGGTTCCCGTGGATTTTGGGGCTGTTTTTGTGGATTTGAGGATTCTCCCGTGGGTTTCGAGGCGGTTCCCGTGGATTTTGGGGCTGTTTTTGTGGATTTTGAGGATTCTCCCGTGGGTTTCGGGGCGGTTCCAGTGGATTTTGGGGCTGTTTTTGTGGATTTTGGGATTCTCCCGCCCCTCAGGGTTCCGCTTCACCTCGGTGAGGGGGGACAAGGTGGACATCCTGTACAACAACATCAAGCACGCCGTGTTCCAGCCCTGCGACGGCGAGATGATCATCGTGCTGCACTTCCACCTCAAGGTTTGGGGCCAAAAACGCCGATTTCGGGCAAAACGCGCCGTGCCGGGAGAAATCCCCGCGGTTTCAGGGCAGAGCCTCAAGGGTTTGGGGGAATTTTGGGGGTTTAGGGCAGTTCTTGGGTTGGGTCGAACACAAGGGTTCGAGGTCGACGCCTCATGGATTTTTTTTTTTTTTTTTTTTTGGGTTGAAAGCCTGGGATTTTAGGGCGGAATCCTCTGTTGTGTGTTTTTAGCAAAATTCAGTGATTTTTGGGTCGAAATCCCTGCGTTTCGGGGAAAGCCGTCTGGTTTTACGTCAAAATCTGACGGTTCTGGGTGAAAACCCCGATTTGGGTTCAAAACTTGGTGGGTTTGGGTCAAAATTCGGCCGTTTTGGGTCGAAACCCTCAACTCACCAAATCGCGCGGGTTCTGTCGGAAACCCCGGAATTTGAGTCAAAACCTCTCAAGTTTCGGCTCCAACCCTCGCGTTCGGTGCCGAAATCCGGGCGTTGCCAGCTGGAATTTCGGATCCCGGGGTGAGGGGGTTGGAAATCGGGCTTTTATTTTTTTTGTTGTTGCTGTTGTTCTGTTTGTTTTTTTTTTTTTTTTTTTTTTTTGTTTGATTTTGCCCAAATTCCCCTTTTTCTCTCCCAAGAACGCCATCATGTTCGGGAAGAAGCGGCACACGGACGTGCAGTTCTACACCGAGGTGGGGGAAATCACCACGGACCTGGGCAAGCACCAGCACATGCACGACCGAGACGACCTCTACGCCGAGCAGGTGCCGTTTTGGGGAGAATCCCGGTGATTTTGGGGCCGATCCTGGTGATTTTGGGGCAAATCCTGGTGATTTTGGGGCCGATCCCGGTGATTTTGGGGCCGATCCCGGTGATTTTGGGGCCGATCCCGGTGATTTTGGGGCAGATCCCGGTGATTTTGGGGCAGATCCCGGTGATTTTGGGGCAGATCCCGGTGATTTTGGGGCAGATCCCGGTGATTTTGGGGCTGATCCCGGTGATTTTGGGGCTGATCCCGGTGATTTTGGGGCAAATCCTGTTGATTTTGGGGCAAATCCTGGTGATTTTGGGGCTGATCCCGGTGATTTTGGGGCAAATCCTGGTGATTTTGGGGCTGATCCCGGCGATTTTGGGGCTGATCCCGGTGATTTTGGGGCAGATCCTGGTGATTTTGGGGCAGATCCCGGTGATTTTGGGGCACATCCCGGCGATTTTGGGGCCGATCCCGGCGATTTTGGGGCAGATCCCGGTGATTTTGGGGCAAATCCTGGCGATTTTGGGGCAGATCCCGGTGATTTTGGGGCCGAACCCGGTGATTTTGGGGCTGATCCCGGTGATTTTGGGGCTGATCCCGGCGATTTTGGGGCCGATCCCGGCGATTTTGGGGCCGATCCTGGTGATTTTGGGGCTGATCCCGGTGATTTTGGGGCAGATCCCGGTGATTTTGGGGCAGATCCCGGTGATTTTGGGGCCGATCCCGGTGATTTTGGGGCAGATCCTGGTGATTTTGGGGCTGATCCCGGCGATTTTGGGGCCGATCCCGGTGATTTTGGGCCTGATCCCGGTGATTTTGGGGCAGATCCCGGTGATTTTGGGGCCGATCCCGGCGATTTTGGGGCTGATCCCGGTGATTTTGAGGCCGATCCCGGTGATTTTGGGGCCGATCCCGGTGATTTTGGGCCATTTTCCCAGGATTTTGGGTTCTGAATGAAGCGGGAAACATTTCTCGGGGTCATTCCCGCAGGTTTCGGGCCATTCCCACGGGGTTTTTTTTTTTTTTTTTTTTTTTTTTGGTGGGGTTTTTTTGTTTGTTTGGTTTTTTTTGTCATTTCCCCGATTTTTTTTTTTTTTAATTTATTTTTTTTTTTGGGGGGGGGGGCGTTTTCCCGGGATTTTGGGGCCGCAGATGGAGCGGGAGATGCGGCACAAGCTGAAAACGGCCTTCAAGAACTTCATCGAGAAGGTGGAGGCCCTGACCAAGGAGGAGCTGGAGTTCGAGGTGCCCTTCCGGGAACTGGGGTGAGTTTGGGGCGAAAAACGGGAAAAATGGGAAAAGGGGGTTTTGGGGGAAAAAGGGGAAAAAAAAAAAAAACGGGAGAAAACCAGAAAAATGGAGGGAAAGGGGAAAAAAAAAAAGGGGAAAAAAGGAATTTTGAGCGGGTTTGGGGTTGTAGGAACCGAGGATGATCAGGGAAAAATGAATTTGAGGGGACTTGGGGTCATTTCTTGTGGAGTTTTGGGGTCTTTTCACCCAATTTTGGGTCTTTGTCTCATTTTTTGGGGGGTTTCCCCTGCGGGGTTTTTTTTTTTTGGGGTTTTTTCCCCCAAATTTTGTGGGATTTTTTTTTTTGATTTTGGGTTTTTTTTTGTTTTTTTTTTTCCCCCCAGGTTCAACGGCGCCCCCTACCGCAGCACCTGCCTCCTGCAGCCCACGAGCAGCGCCCTGGTGAACTGCACCGAGTGGGTACGTGCAGGTGGGACACCTGGGACAGGTGGGACACCTGGGACAGGTGGGGCAGGTGGGACAGGTCAGACACCTGGGACAGGTGGGACACCTGGGACAGGTGGGACAGGTAGGGCAGGTGGGACAGGTCAGACACCTGGGACAGGTGGGACACCTGGGACAGGTGGGGCAGGTCGGACACCTGGGGCAGGTGGGACACCTGGGACAGGTGGGGCAGGTCTGACACCTGGGACAGGTGGGGCAGGTAGGACAGGTGGGACAGGTCAGACACCTGGGGCAGGTGGGACACCTGGGACAGGTGGGACAGGTAGGGCAGGTGGGACAGGTCAGACACCTGGGGCAGGTGGGACACCTGGGACAGGTGGGGCACCTGGGACAGGTGGGGCAGGTCTGACACCTGGGACAGGTGGGGCAGGTAGGACAGGTGGGACAGGTCAGACACCTGGGGCAGGTGGGACACCTGGGACAGGTGGGACAGGTAGGGCAGGTGGGACAGGTCAGACACCTGGGGCAGGTGGGACACCTGGGACAGGTGGGACAGGTCAGACACCTGGGGCAGGTGGGACACCTGGGACAGGTGGGGCAGGTCTGACACCTGGGGCAGGTGGGACACCTGGGACAGGTGGGACACCTGGGACAGGTGGGGCAGGTCTGACACCTGGGGCAGGTGGGACACCTGGGACAGGTGGGACACCTGGGACAGGTGGGGCAGGTAGGGCAGGTGGGACAGGTCAGACACCTGGGGCAGGTGGGACACCTGGGACAGGTGGGACACCTGGGACAGGTGGGGCAGGTAGGACAAGTGGGACAGGTCAGACACCTGGGGCAGCTGGGACACCTGGGACAGGTGGGACACCTGGGACAGGTGGGACAGGTAGGGCAGGTGGGGCAGGTCAGACACCTGGGGCAGGTGGGACACCTGGGACAGGTGGGACAGGTCAGACACCTGGGACAGGTGGGACCTTGGAGACCCCCGGGTGTGTCCAGGTATATCCAGGTGCCCCCAAGGAGTTACCCAGATGTTTCCTGGTGCACCCAGGTGTAACTCAGTTCTATCCAGGTGCACCGAGGTGTAACCAGGTGTATCCAGGTGTAACTCAGGTGTACCCTGATGTAACTCAGGGGTATCCAGGTGTATCCAGGTGCACCCAGGTGTAACCAGGTGTATCCAGGTGTAACTCAGGTGTACCCCGGTGTAACCCAGGTGTACCCAGGCGCACCCAGGTGTAACTCAGGTGTATCCAGGTGTAACTCAGGTGTATCCAGGTGTAACTCAGTTGTATCCAGGTGCACCCGGGTGTAACCCAGGCGCACCCAGGTGTAACCCGGGTGCACCCAGGTGTAACCAGGTGTAACTCGGGTGTACCCAGGAGTATCCAGGCGCACCCAGGTGTATCCAGGTGCACCCAGGTGTAACCCAGGTGTAAGTCAGGTGTATCCAGATGTAACCCAGGTGCACCCAGGTGTAACCCGGGCGCACCCAGGTGTAACCAGGTGTAACTTGGGTGTATCCAGGTGTATCCAGGCGCACCCAGGTGTAACCCAGGCATACCCAGGTGTAACTCAGGTGCACCCTGGTGCACCCAGGTGTAACCAGGTATATCCAGGTGTAACTCGGGTGTACCCAGGTGTATCCAGGTGTAACTCAGGTGTACCCAGGTGTATCCAGGTGCACCCAGGTGTAACTCTGGTGTACCCAGGTGTATCCAGGCGCACCAGGTGTAACCCAGGTGTAACCCAGGTGTATCCAGGTGTAACTCAGGTGCATCCAGATGTAACCCAGGCGCGCCCAGGTGTAACCCGGGTGTACCCAGGCGCACCCAGGTGTAACCCAGGTGTATCCAGGTGTAACTCAGGTGTACCCAGGTGTATCCAGGTGCACCCAGGTGTAACTCTGGTGTACCCAGGTGTATCCAGGCGCACCAGGTGTAACCCAGGTGTAACCCAGGTGTACCCAGGTGTACCCAGGCGCACCCAGGTGTAACCCAGGTGTATCCAGGTGTATCCAGGCGCACCAGGTGTAACCCAGGTGTAACCCAGGTGTACCCAGGTGTACCCAGGCGCACCCAGGTGTAACCCAGGTGTAACCCAGGTGTATCCAGGTGTATCCAGGCGCACCCAGGTGTAACCCAGGTGTAACCCAGGTGTATCCAGGTGTATCCAGGCGCACCAGGTGTAACTCAGGTGTACCCAGGTGTACCCAGGCGCACCCAGGTGTAACCCAGGTGTATCCAGGTGTAACCCAGGTGTAACTCAGGTGTACCCAGGTGCACCCAGGTGTAACTCTGGTGTACCCAGGTGTATCCAGGCGCACCAGGTGTAACCCAGGTGTAACCCAGGTGTATCCAGGTGTAACCCAGGTGTAACCAGGTGTACCCAGGCGCACCCAGGTGTAACCCAGGTGTATCCAGGTGTAACTCGGGTGCATCCAGACGTAACCCAGGTGCGCCCAGGTGTAAGCCGGGCGCACCCAGGCGAGCCCAGCTGTGTCCCCAGCCGCCGTTCGTGGTGACCCTGGACGAGGTGGAGCTGATCCACTTCGAGCGCGTGCAGTTCCACCTGAAGAACTTCGACCTGGTGATCGTGTACAAGGACTACGCGCGCAAGGTGACCATGATCAACGCCATCCCCGTGGCCTCGCTCGACCCCATCAAGGAGTGGCTCAAGTGAGGCCTGAGGGGGGGTGGGGGTGGGGGTGGGGGAGGGGGTGGGGGTGGGGCAGGAAGTTTTAGAGAATTTTTTTTTAAAAAACAAAAAAAAAAAAAAAAATTTTTTTTTTTTTCCTTTTTTTTATTTAGGTTTTTTTTCTTTTTTAGGGTTCTTTTTTTTTTAGAATTATTTCTTATTTTTTTTTATTTTTATTTATTTATTTATTTATTTTTTTCGATTTTTTTTAGAATTTTTTTCATTATTTTTTCCGATTTCTTTTTCGATTTTTATTTCCACTTTTTTAGATTTTTTTATTAATTTTTTCGAATTTTTTTTTCGAATTTGTTTCGATTTTTTTTTTATTTTTCTTATTGTTGTTTTCGATTTCTTCTACTTTTTTTTTTTATTTTTTAATTTTTTTTTAAATTATTTTCTCCAATTTTTGTTCCAATTTTTTTTTAAATTTTTTTTTTTCGATTTTTTCAATTTTTTTATTATTTTTTTTCGATTTTTTTCGATTTTTTTCGATTTTTTTTAATTTTTTTTTATTATAGTTTTTGATTTTTTTACATTATTTTTGATTTTTAATTTTTTTTTTATTATTTTTTCCGATTTTTTTTGATTTCTTTTCGATTTTTTTTAATTTTTTTTTATTGTCTTCGATTTTTTAAATTGTTTTCGATTTTTAAATTTTTTTTATTATTTTTTCCGTTTTTTTTGATTTTTTTTTATTTTCTTAATTTTTAAATTATTTTTTCCAATTTTTTTCGATTTTTTCGATTTTTTAATTTTTTTCTTATTTTTTTGACTTTTTTAAATTTATTTCTTTATTTTTTCGATTTTTTAAATTTTTTTTTATTTTTTCCGATTTTTTTTCGATTTTTTTTTATTTTTTTCAATTTTTTAATTATTTTTTTCATTTTTTTTTGATTTTTTTTTCGATTTTTTAAATTTTTTTATTATTTTTTCGATTTTTTTTCGAATTTTTTTTCCGATTTTTTTTTTTATTATTTTTTCGATTTTTTAACTTTTTTTCGATTTTTTTTTTATTATTTTTTTCGATTTTTTTTTCGATCTTTTTTTCGATTTTTTCGATTTTTTTCGATTTTTTTTTTCGATTTTTTTAGTTTTTTTTTATTTCTAGATTTTCTTTTTAGGGTTTTTTTAATGGGGTTTTTTTTAGATTTTTTTTTCTTTAGATCCTTTCTAAAATTTTTTAAATTTTTTTTAGAGGTTTTTTTTTTTATTTTTTCAGGTGTTTTTTAGATTCGATTTTTATTTTGTTTCCTTAGATTTTTTTTATTTTTTTCAATTTTTTTAGATTTTTTTTATTAGAGTTTTTTTAGATTTTTTTATTAGAGTTCTTTGTGATTTTTTTAATTCGAGTTTTTTGTGATTTTTTTTTTATTCGAGTTTTTTTAAACTATTTTTTTTTTCCAGATTTTGTGCAGGGTTTTTTTTCTGCCTTCTCGCGTTTTTAAATTTTTAAATTTCTTTATTTGCGTTTCAGGGCTTTTTTTTTTTTTTTTTGTGAGTTTCGAATTTTTTTTCAATTTTATTTTCCTATTTTTGGTTCCTTTTAGATTTCTTTATTAGTTTGATTTTTTTTTTTTTAATTTTTTTTTTTTGATGGGGTCTTTTGGGTTTCTAAAAAAAAAATTTTTTTTTTTTTTTTTTGGCTTTTCTGGCTCGGCTCCGTCTCACCTGTCTCACCTGTCTCACCTGTCTCACCTGTCTCACCTGTCTCACCTGTCTCACCTGCAGCTCGTGTGACCTCAAGTACACGGAGGGGGTGCAGTCCCTGAACTGGACCAAGATCATGAAAACCATCGTGGATGACCCCGAGGGCTTCTTCGAGCAGGGGGGGTGGTCCTTCCTGGAACCTGAGGGGGAGGTAGGACCTACCTGGGACACACCTGGGGGACACACACAGGCCTGGGAAAAACCTGGGGCGCAAGCCAGGGACACACCCACATACCTGAGGGCACACCCACATACCTGGGGACACACCCACACACCTGGAGACACACCCGGGGACACACCCACACACCTGGGGACACACCCAGAGACACATCCACACACCTGGGGACACACCCACACACCTGGGGACACACCCGGGGACACACCCACACACCTGGGGACACACCCACACACCTGGGGACACACCCGGGGACACACCCGGGGACACACCCACACACCTGGGGACACACCCACACACCCGGGGACACACCTGGGAAACACCCACACACCCAGGGACACACCTGAGGACACACCCACATACCTTCAGACACATCCACACACCTGGGGACACACCCGGGGACACACCCACACACCTGGGGACACACCCGGGGACACACCCAGAGACACATCCACACACCTGGGGACACACCCACACACCTGGGGACACACCCAGGGACACACCCACCACCCAGGGACACATCCACACACCTGGGGACACACCCACATACCTGGGGACACACCCACACACCTGGGGACACACCCACACACCTGGGGACATATCCACACACCTGGGGACACACCCACATACCTGGGGACACACCCACACACCTGGGGACATATCCACACACCTGGGGACACACCTGAGGGCACACCCACACACCTGGCGACACACCCAGACCACACCCCGGCCCCTCCCAGGTGCTCTGGGTATTTTCAGCCCCACCTCACCCCTCACCTGTCCCTTGTCTCACCTGTCAGGGCTCAGAGGCGGAGCCGGGCGAGTCGGAGTCGGAGCTGGAGGACGAGACCTTCAACCCCTCGGAGGAGGATGAGGAGGAGGAGGAGGACAGCGACGAGGATTATTCCTCCGAGGCCGAGGAGTCAGGTGAGTACACCTGAGCCCACCTGGGGGTACCTGGGCACACCTGGAGGACGCCCGGGGGACACCTGGGATACCCGAGACGCACGTGGGATACCTGTGGGACACCCGGGCACACCTGGAATGCACCTGGGCCACATTTGAGATACAACTGGGATACCTGAGTTTCCCCCATTTTTACCCCATTCCCCCCCCTCATTTCCCCCCATTCCCCCCCCCATTTTCCCCCATTTTTTCCCATTCCCCCCCCCATTTTTCCCTATTCCCCCCATTTTTTCCCATTTTTCCCATCTCCCCCCATTTTTTCCCATTTCCCCCCCATTTTTCCCATTTTTCCCCCCATTTCCCCCATTTTCCCCCCATTTTTCCCATTTCCCCCCATTCTCCCCCCATTTTTTCCCATTCCCCCCCCATTTTTCCCTTTTCCCCCCATTTTTTCCCATTTTCCCCCCATTTTTCCCATCTCCCCCCGTTTTTTCCCATTTCCCCCCCCCATTTCCCCCCCATTTCCCCCCATTTTCCCCCCATTTTCCCCCCATTTTTCCCATTTTCCCCCATTCTCCCCCCATTTTTTCCCATTTCCCCCCCATTTTTCCCCCATTTTTTCCCCATTTCCCCCCATTCTCCCCCCGTTTTTTCCCATTTCCCCCCCATTTCCCCCCATTCTCCCCCCATTTTTTCCCATTTCCCCCCCATTTTCCCCCCATTTTCCCCCCATTTCCCCCCATTCTCCCCCCGTTTTTCCCATTTCCCCCCCCCCATTTTTTCCCATTTCCCCCCCATTCTCCCCCCATTTTTTCCCATTTCCCCCCCATTTCCCCCCATTTTCCCCCCATTTTTTCCCATTTCCCCCCATTCTCCCCCGTTTTTTCCCATTTCCCCCCCATTTTCTCCCCATTTTCCCCCCATTTCCCCCCATTCTCCCCCCATTTTTTCCCATTTCCCCCCCATTCTCCCCCCGTTTTTTCCCATTTCCCCCCCATTTTCTCCCCATTTCCCCCCCATTACCCCCATTCTCCCCCCGTTTTTTCCCATTTCCCCCCCATTTCCCCCCATTTTCCCCCATTTTTTCCCATTTCCCCCCCATTTTCCCCCAGAATACTCCAAGGACTCCCTGGGCAGTGAGGAGGAGAGCGGCAAGGACTGGGACGAGCTGGAAGAGGAAGCCCGCAAAGGTTGAAGGGACCCCTCCCCCCCCCCCCAAAAAAAAAAAACCCCCAAACTTCCTGATTTTCCCCCAAAACCTCCTGATTTTCCCAAAACCTTCGTTTTTCACCCCAGCCGACCGCGAGAGCCAGTACGAGGAGGAGGAGGAGCGCGGGCGTGGCCGCAAGAGGAAGGGTCCCCCCGGGCGGGGCCGCCACAACCCCCCCAAAAAGAAGAGGAAGTAGCCCCTCCCCCCACACCCAATTCCCGAATTTTTTTCCCACCCCCCCCCCTACAAAAAAAAAAAACAAACAAACAAAAAAAAAACCCCCCCCCCCCAAATTCGGGATTTTTTTCGCCCTCGTTTTTTGCCTCCTCTTCCTCCCACGGTAAAAGGTGGGGTGGGGGTTGGGGGAGGGGTTCTCCCCTCCCCCCACCTTGGGAATTTTGGGGTTTTTTCTCTTCCAAAATTCCCGAAGTTTTGGAGATTGGGGGGAGGCGGGGGTTTGGTTTTCCCCGATTTTGGTGGTTTTTTTTCCCTTTTTTTTTGTTTTGTTTTGTTTTGTTTTTTTCCTTTCCCCCCCCCCCCCCCCCCCCCCTTTGGAATTTTGGGGTGATTCCCGCAGATTTTGGGATTCGAACGGGGCGTGACGGGGGTGGGGGGGGAGGGGAATCCCACCGAGTTTTCCGAATTTTCAGTTTGGTGATTGGGGGGGGGGGGAATTTTTTTTTTTTTTTGGGTTTGTTTTTTTTTTTTTTGGGGGGGGGGGTTGAAATTCCATCATTTTCCCTCCCCCCCCAAAAAAAAAAAAAAAAATCGGGGCCAAATTTGGGGTGGGAGAGGTCCCGGAAGGGTCTGGGGGGGAGGGGGGGACCCCCAAAATTTCTGCTGTGTTCCCCCCGTAAAATTCTCCCAAATCTCCCCAGAATTCCCCGGTTTTTTTGGGGTTTTTTTTTTTTGTTGTTTGTTTTTTTTTTTTTTTTTTTTTTTTTTGATTTCTGTATTTATGGGGGGGGTCCCCCGCTTTTTTGGGGGGATTCCCCTCTCCCCTCCCCCCGATTTGGGGTTTTCCCCACCCCTTTTTTGGGGTTTTCCCCTCCCCTCTCCCCCTCGGGTTCGGGGCCTCCCCCTCCCCCCCTCCCCCAGCTCTTTTTCCAAAAGTTCAATAAAATTCTCGTTTTTTTAAGGTTTTCTAACCAGAATGGGAATTTCTGCGCCCCAGGACAGGGTGGGGGAGGAGACTGGGAAAAATGGGGGAAAAATTGGGAAATTCTGGGGGAAAAACAGTTGGGGTAAAACCGGTTTAAAATGGGGTGAAACCAGTTTGGGGGGGTGGTGAAACCAGTATGAGTGTGGGGGAAAAAACCAGTTTGAAGTGTGGAAACCAGTATGGGAAAGGTGGAATTGGTTTGAACTGGGGCCGAGGCGCTTTAAATGGGCCCAGATCAGTTCCGGAAGGCCCCAGAAGCGAATTAAATTGCCCCAAACCAGTTTAAAAGGCCCCAAACCAGCGCGAGCTGGGACCCGGCCTGGCACCGCCCCCTTGACGTGACTGACAGCGGCGTTGTTCAATCCGCGCGCGCCATCGGCGCCGCTCGCCCAACCAGAGCCGGCGGTGCGCTCATGGCCCCGCCTTCCTGATGGAGCCAATAGCTGCCGCCCGCTCATGCGCGCTGCTCGCGGGGCGTCTCGGGGCGGGCGCTCCCTCAGGCGCTGGCTTGCGGTTGGTGGAACCGAAAAAGTGGCGGCGAGCGGAGCCAGTCAGTGCCACGCGCTCCTTGATTGACACAAACTTTGAGCCACTGGAGGACGCTCCTCCCCCTCCCGCGCAGCAGTGCCCTCAGCGCTCCCATTGGTTTGGATCTGGATTGACAGCCGGGAAACCCAATCAGAACACGAGCAAGGGACCCGAGGGTGGGCCTGGTGCTGCTCGCGGGGCTGAGGGCGGCGCGGGCGCCATTTTGTGCTCAGCCCCCGGAGGAAGCGGCGGCGGTGGCGGCGGGAGCGCAGCGGTGCCCGGAGCGGTGAGGGGGCAGCGGGGGAGGCGCTGGGGGGATCCCGCCGGGGTTTCGGGAGTCCCGAACGGGGAGAATTGGCGGAGCGAGGTCTTGGCGCTGTGGGGGAGGGGGGCGGAGATGGCGGGCGGCGCGTGAGGGAGCGAGGCGGGAAAAGGGGGGGCGGGGGGGGGCCGCCCCCTCAGGGCTGTGAGGGGAGGGGCGGGGTCAAAGCCCTTGTGGGCGGGGTTAAATCGCTTTAAACGCTCATTAATCCTCGGGGGCAGTAATTAACCCCGGCGGAGGGTCTTAATTAACCCCTTCAAGGACGTAATTAACCCCGCCGGAGAGCGGCGTTAGCTGCGCGGGAGGCGTGGTTTAGGCCGGGGGGCGTGGTGTTGTTGGGGGACGTTCTTGACTCATTAACGGGTTAATTAAGTCACTCCGCATTTGATTAACCCCTGTTGGGGGCGGGGTTGCCCCCTCTGGGGGCGTGGCCAGGCCCTGTTTAACTCTTGGGGTTAATTAATCTGTGGGCGCGTGCCTCGGCCTGGTTTAACTACATTGGAAGCCTATGAAAGCCCTTTCTATGCATAATTAACCCCCCAGGCGGCCTGGGTCGTTATTAAGAGGCTAATTAACGCACTTAAGGATAAATAAACGCCTGAGGGGCGGGGTTAAACCACGTGGGGGCGGGGCCAATTCGACTGTGGGCGGGGCCAACCCACGGTTGGGGGGGTGGGGAGGGCACTAAAGGCATTTAAGGCTTTAATTAGACTCATTAAGTGCTTAATTAGCAACTCTGTGGGACTGCTTTCCCCCAGCTTTGCAGCCAAATTCCCGAATTTCTGTTTTCCAGCAGATTTTTGCCGGTTCCAACTTCTCCAGTTAAACTTTGGAGTCAAAACCCTTGGGTTTTGTCCTTACCCCCCCCCCCAATCTTGGGAGTTCAAAATCAGCTTTTCCTGTTCCCCGCTCCCACTTTTTTGGGCTGAATCCCAATTTCCTGCATTCTCTCTGAATTTCAGGAGTTCCCGTTTGCATACCGGCCAAAACCACTCCAACTCCCTCCTTTTCTCCCCAAAGCCGCCGATTTTCAGTGGTTAAATGGGATTTTGTCCAGTTTTTGTGACCAGCTCCCATATTCCCCTCAAATTTCCGTGTTTCGTGACCCCTCCTGCTTTAATTCAAGCTGACACGAACCTGAATCCCCCATTTTCATCCCAAATGTGTTAATTTCTAACGAACAAAGCAGAATTTCAAGGAGTTAAGCTCAGATTTTGTCGCAAACTCCCCAATTCTGGGGCCGAACCCCCAAAATTCTCCATTTTCCCCCCCCAGGATTTGGGCGTCCATAAAACACCGAACTTCTGCAAAGTCCCCAGATCTACTTTTTTCACCCCAAAACACCTTTTAAATCTTCAGCTGCCTTTTACCTTCCCTCCCCCACCCGGGGTGGGGGGGAAGGGTGGGGGGGGGGGGGGGGGGGGGGCTCAGCCCCAAATTTTGGGTTGGGGAGGGGGAGGGGCGGGGGAGGAGCCAGGGGGAGGGGTCGCTCATCCTTCTCTCCTTCCACAGGGCCCAGGAGGTGCAACTGAAGCCGGCCCCTCCCCCACCCCGAACCTCCCACCCCTCCTCACTCCCCTCCCCAACTCCTTCCCGGGCACCTTTTTGGGCCGAATCCGCCCAATTTTGGAGGTTTTTAATCCAATGGGGAAAGGGGGGGTCTCATCGCGGTGGGGGAGGGGCGCTGCTGGGGGAGGGGCCTGAGCGCGGGGGGGAGGTGGGGGAGGGGCCTCCCCTCCCCCCGCTGGCCCCCCCCCCGCCCCCCAATTTGCCTTTTTTTTGTCTCTTTTTTGTTCACAGCGCGATTTTTTTGAGCCGGCGGCGACCGTAAGTTCCAACGTTTTCCTGCTTTTTTTTTTTGTTTTTTTTCCCCCCTTTATTCCAGAAAAAAAAAAAAAAAAAAAAAAGAAATACAACAAATGCGGGTTTTGCCCCTCCTCCCGCCCCCAAGCCCCTCCCTCGGCACCCCTCCCCCACCCCGCCTGGGTTTTCCCACGTGGCCCCTCCCCCCCACCCCCTGAAAGTGCCCGAAATGGCCCCAAAAAACCAAACAGGGGGTGCGGCCCGGCCCCTCCCCCCCGTACAGATTTTCAGGGGTTTCGAGGGTTTTTTATTCTTTTTTTTATTTTTCTTTTTTTAATTTTTTTTTTTTAAATTGTTTTCCCGATTTTTTTTTTTTTTTTTTTTTTTAATTTTTTATTTTTAATTTTTCTGGGCTGTTTGGCCCTAACCCCCCCCCCCCCCCCCTCCCGTAAAGCCCCGCCTGCCGTTTTGGCCACTCCCCCTCCCCACCCCCAGCCCCTCCCCCATCGCCGCCGCCGACCCACGGACGCCCCTCCCCCCCCACCGGAGCCCCTCCCTCCAACGGTAAGAGGTGGAGCAATCATTAATATGCAAATTAGACCTAATTGTGTCCTGACTAAAGAGGACTTTAATAGAGGAGTTGAGACCCCTGGTTAGAGACCTGGGGTGTTAATGAGGCATTGTAACTAATAGCTGGGTTTTACAATGCTAATTACCACAATTAATTCATTAACAGAGAGGCCAAACAGCAGCACCAGCGGTGTGGTGGGTGTGGTGTCGTCAGTGCTAATTAGTTACCGGGCGCCTTAGTTACCATTCATTCTAATAATGCCCTTAATTAACGGGCAGAGCAATTAATTATTATTCATTAGTAATCGTTCATAAGATTGAAGCTAATTCGCAGTTTTGGGTGGGCTGGAGATGATTGGCTCTTTAATGCCTGGTGCTAATGAGGACTGGGTAATTACTGTGATTAACGAGGGGTGAGGTTCATCAAACGCATTCGTTAGGAGGCGGTGAACAAAATATAATTACTAAGGTAACTGTGGGTGCTGGGGTGGGGCATCTGTTCCTGCTTTATGCTAATTAGATGCTAATTAGGGTTCCAGGGGGTTTTGGGGAAGGTTCCGGAACGAAGCTGGGGTGGGTTCCAGGTGGTTCTAGAACCTTCTGGGGTCGTTCCGTCTGGGTTCAGGGTGGTTCCAGGAGGAATTTGGGGTTCCAGGTATTGTTTCGGAGGTTTTGGGCGCTTCCATGTGTTTTTTGGAGGTCTTGGGGAATTTTTTTGGAGGTTTTGGGGGTGTTTTTTTGTTTTTTTTTTTTTTTTTTTTAGGTACTTGGGGTTTTTAGAGGTTTTTGTTTTTTCCAGACAGACTTCAGGCGGTTGCAGGTGATTTTTGGGTGTTCTTTGGAGGCCTCTGGGGTTTTTCAGAGACTTTGGGTTGTTCCACGAGGTGCGCGGTCGTTCCCGGGACCACCTCGGCCGGCCCCAGCAGATTTTTGGCCGGTCCCAGAACCTCGTGGCCATCCCCAACGCCTCCCCCACCCCTTCCCCACCCCCTCCCCACCCACACCTCGCCCGCTGACCGCCCCCTCCCCCCTTCCCCCGCCAGGCCCGCGTCCCACCATGGCCAGCAACGTGACCAACAAGACGGACCCGCGGTCGCTCAACTCGCGGGTGTTCATCGGCAACCTGAACACGCTGGTGGTGAAGAAGAGCGACGTGGAGGCCATCTTCGCCAAGTACGGCAAGATCGTGGGCTGCTCCGTGCACAAGGGCTTCGCCTTCGTGCAGTACGTCAACGAGCGCAACGCCCGCGCCGCCGTGGCCGGCGAGGACGGCCGCATGATCGCCGGCCAGGTGCTAGGTGCGTGCGCCGGCCACACCTGGTCGGCCTCGGGGGTTCTGCGGGGTGGGACCGGTGGAGCTGCACGCACCTGGATGGAGCAGTGGGGATGGACGGGTGTTCAGGGAGGCGACGGCGGTCACTGGCGGGGGTCGTGGCTCATTTTGGGGTGGTTTTGGGGATTTTGTGGACTCTGATGGCTGGGCGGGTCGGTTCAGGTGGTCAGTTGTGGTCATTTCAGATTTCTGTGAGGGGTTAGGGAGTCCAGGAGGGGTCAGTGCTCACTGCAGGATAAAGGTGTGGTCACCTGGCGTCGTTTGGGATAATTTTTAGTCATTTTGGGGTGGTATATGGGCACTCCAAGAGAGGCTACAAAATGCAAGAAGAGCCCCGCTGCAGGTGACCTCACCTGGGCACACCTGGGGTCACTCCTGGTCATTTGGAGGTCAGGTTTGGGGCAGTTCATGGTCATTTCTGATAGTTTGAGGGGTCAGTTTTGGGGTCAGTGCGTGGTCATTTGGGGGTCATTTCTGGAGTAATTTCTGGTCATTTGAGGGGTCAGTTCTGGGTCATTTGGGAGGTCATTCCAGGCTCGTTTCTGAGCCACCCTCGGGTCCTTTCTCCCCTTTCCCGGACCCTGCCGGGGCGAGCCCCTCCCCAGACCGACCCCAAACCAGCCCGGTGTGACCCACAGACATCAACCTGGCGGCCGAGCCGAAGGTGAACCGGGGCAAGGCGGGGGTGAAGCGCTCGGCGGCCGAGATGTACGGGTCAGTACCCGCCCCCCCGTCACCGTCCCCCCTCGTCAGGTGGGGACCCTGGGGGGACACCGCACCGGGGGGGGGGCGCTGAGGGGTTATTGGGGTGTCCCGAGAGCCGCTCTGGGGGAAAACCGGGCGGCCCTTGGAGGATTTCTGGAGTGTCCTGGATTTTCAGCGGGTTGGGGAGGGGGTTTGAGGTGTCCTAGGAGGAATTTGAGTGGTCCTGGGAGGATTTTTGGAGCTAATGAAGCCATTTTTGGAGAGGTAGGTGGAATTCAGGGGTTGAGGAAGGGACTTGGGGAGGCTTCAGGGATTTTGAGGGCGTTCGGGACATTTTAAGGGCTAGGGAGAGGCTCAGAGGGGTCTGTGGTGGTTTGAGGGGCTCACAGGGGAAATTTGGGGGTTTTGGGAACCAAGTGGGATTTGGGGAGAGCTCTGGAGGGTTTGGGGGGATTTGGGAGGTTTTTCTCCATGGGGGAGGGGAGTTGGGTTTTGTCTGGGGGATTCTGGGAGGTTTTCGGTTGTCCCCAAGGTTTTTGGGAATCCCAGGGTGTTTCCGGGGGGGGTTTTGGGCTCTCACTCCCTTCATCCATCCCAGGTCATCGTTTGACCTCGACTACGATTTCCAGCGGGACTACTATGACCGGTACCAGTATAAACCAGTTCAGACCGGGTTAGGGACCCCACCCCCCCCCACCGCCCCCAGCCCCCGTCCCCGCCCCTGCCTGCGGCTCCCAGTCCATCCCAGTGCTTTCCCTTCCCCTGCAGGATGTACAGTTACCCCGCCCGTGTGCCGCCCCCTCCCCCCATCGCCCGGGCTGTGGTGCCCTCCAAGCGCCAGCGCGTGTCCGGAAACACCTCCCGGCGCGGGAAGAGCTTCAACAGCAAATCCGGCCAGCGCGGCTCCTCCTCCAAGTCGGGAAAACGTACGGAAACCCCACGGATTTGGGGGGGGAAGGGGGAGTGGGAAGGGTTTGGGCACGCCCAGTGTGGTGCCGGCCACGCCTATCCAATATGGCAGCTGCCAGTGTCCAATATGGCAGCCCACAGTCACCGTCCAATATGGTGGCACCTGTACTCTAATCCAACATGGCTGCTCCCATGGTTCATCCAATATGGCCGCCCTCATGCCCCCAGTCCAATATGGCGGCCACCATTCCCCAGTCCAATATGGCAGCACGCGGTTACCGTCCAATATGGCGGCCACCATTCCCCAGTCCAATTACGGCGGCACCCGCGTTGCCAGGATGCTGAGGAGTTTTTTTGGGGTGATTTCCGCAGTGAAAGGGGACGACCTGCAGAGCATCAAGAAGGAACTGGGGCAGATCAAGGCCAAGGTGGACGCGCTGCTGGAGAGCCTGGAGCGGCTGGAGCGGGAGCAGAGTGAGGATTCTGGGCTGGGAATCCCCATTTTGGGGATTGCCGTCGTTGATCTGGGGGGATCCAGGGTGTTTCTGACAGTTCCCGCAGCAGACTTTGTATTTTTTCCCCTTTTGGTGGAAATGTTTTTTTCACATGGGGAGACCCAACGTTTTTCCTCCCCAAAATTCCCTTTTTCCTCTCCCCAGATCCCCGTTTTCTTTCCCCAATGCCCAGTTGTGTCCCCAGATCCTGTTTTGTTGTTTTTTTTCCCCCCCAAGTCCTCAGTTTTGTCCCTTATCCCATTCCAGAGGCCAAGAGTGAGAAGGCTGAGGAGGAGCAGGGTGGCAGCGGCTCCAAGAAGGAAGAGTCGAGCGGGACCAAGGCCGAGGGCGGGAACGAGGACTCGGCCGAGGAGGGCGATCTGCTGGACGATGACGAGGCCGAGGAGAGGGGGGACGAGCAGGTGGGGACCCCTCAGTACAGACCGGTGACCCCGACCCTGCTGGGCGAGCCCAGTACGAACCAGTCGTGACTGGTCATCTCCAGTGACCCCCCAACCCTTCCCAGTACAGACCAGTGCCCTGAGACTCGCCTCCAGTGTGCACCAGTCACCTCCCAGTACCCCCCAACTCTCTCCCAGTGCCGGGGGGGCCAGATGTGGGGGAGAGGCAGCCCCGCCCCTCCCCCCCTGACCCCGTGCCCCTCCCCCGTTCCCAGCTGGAGTCGCTGAAAGGGGACGAGAAGGAGGCGGAGGAGGGGGAGGACGACCGGGACAGCGCCAACGGCGAGGACGAGCCCTGAGCCCCTCCCCCACTCCTCGCCATCCCCTCCCCCACCCCGCCCCTCCCCCACCGTGCTCGTGCTGTCGTGGCCCCCTCCCCCACAACCCTCTGTAGTTCGGTCCCCGCCCCTTTTCGTGTCCCCACCCTCCCCTCCCCCCCCCCCCCCACACACACATGACTCCTCTCCCACCCCCTCCTTCCTCTCGGTTAATTTTGATACCTCGAGACGATGATTAAAGGACGGATGTTTGTAAATGGTGTTTGTGGGGGAGGGGCATTGAGAGACCCCCCCTCCCCCCCCCCCCCCCCCAAATCCCCTACCCCGAAGGTTTTTTCAGGAGTTTCCTGGTGGGAGGGCTGGGACACGCCCAAAATGGCGGCTCCCATACACCACAATCCAATATGGCGGCCCCCAGCTGCGCCTCAAACCCATCATGGCTGCCCGCGCCCCACTGCAAAGTTCACAGCTCTGAGATCCCAAAAAATTCCTTTATTTCCCCAAATTCTGCCGCCCAGACTCTCCTCCTGTACCCAGGGGTGGGCGTGGTCAGCGTGCACTGGGGGGCGTGGCCTCGAGTGGCGCGCTGGGATTGGACAGCGCCAGGCGGGGCGGAGCAAGGGCAGAGCCGGGCGGGCGCTTTCCATTGACCACGAGGGACAGGGGGGAGGAGACGCGGATGCCCAGGAAGGAGAAGGTCTGGTCGGGAGAGCGCAAACCAGTACAAACCAGTACAAACCAGCAGAGCCCAGCACAAAGCAGTAGAGGTCCCGTGGACTCCAGGCTCACCTGTCCCTGGTGCTGATGCTGGTGCTGGGTCAGGACCGGGTCGGGCACACCCAGCGCGTCCCCCACGGTCACCCCCCAGGTGGGTGCCGCGTTGTACACGGTGACAGCGGCCACGGCCCCGCCCCCGTCCTGCAGCCCCACCGTGCTGTGTGACGTCATGGGGGGGCGGGGTCACCCACAGCGCCTTCCTGCCCTTCCCGGGGCTCCCCAGTTCCTTCCAAGTCCCACCCAGTTCACCCAGTCCTTCCAAACCCTGTCTTCCCCCTGAAAATTGCTTCCAGATCCCCTCAGTCCATCCCAGGCCCTCCTCAAACCACCCCAGTCCCCTCCAAATCCCCCCACTGCCACCCCCAGTCCATCCCGGTGCCCCCAGTACTCACTAGGGCACACCCCCGGGGGGGGCCAGGCTGAACAGGACCCTCCCCAGCACCACCCGCTGGGGGTTGGGCCCGGGGCGCAGGGCGGTGATGGGGGAGGGGCGCGGGTCCCCGGCCGCCCCCAGCGGGCCCAGGAGGGCGAGGGGCACCGGCCCGGCCAGTCCCCGGCGCCGCTTCCCACGGAGCTTCCCCTGGGGGGGGTGGGACAGGGGGCGGGGTCGGGGCGGAGCCAGCGGCGGACACGCCCCTTCCCCCCCTCTCCCCCCAGTCCAGCCCAGTTCCTCCCAGTGCCCCCCCTCCCCACCCGCCCAGTGGCCCACCCTGTTGGCCAGCAGCCCGCAGAGGCGGCTCAGGAACTCAAGGAGGTTCCCGTGGCGTTTTCGGGGCTCGTCCCAGCCCGGGGCCAGCTCGGCCGCGCGGCTCAGACCCTCCAGCGCCGCCTGGAACCGCTCCAGGTACTGCAGCAGCTGCGGGGAGGGCTCCCATTGGCCACCGGCCGTGGGGAGGGGCCTGTGCCGGCCATGCCCCCGCCCCCCAATGGCCGCCTCACCGTGGCGCGGTTCAGGTGCAGGTCGGGGTTGGTGGCGGCCGCGGGGTCCACGCGCTCCTGGGGGGACAGGGAGGGCTCAGGACAACCCCCCCGCCCCCCCCCACCGTGTCCCTGTCCCCCTCCCCTTTCCTTACGAGGAGCGGTCACGCCCCTGAGACACGCCCATAGGCGTGGTCACGCCCCACCCGGGCCCCAGAGCGCCCCCTACTGGCCAGGTAGCGCTACCCATTCCCTGGCCACGCCCCCGTCACTATTCATTAGCATAGTCACACCCCCCCAACCCCACCCAACCGTGTGCCCACGCCCCCTAAAAATCCTCCCCAGCGTCGGGTAGAGAATTTGGGTGTGACCCCACCCCGTTAGGCACCACCCCCAGGCCCCGCCCCCTCACCGCCTGGGCGTAGGCCGCGAGCGCGCGGCGGGCGCTGCCGGGGCTCTGCCCCCCCGCGAAGAACAAGGACACGTGTGCGTTCCCCAGCACGTCTGCAATGGTGCAGAACAAACCGGAGACACACCTGAGCTACCCCAAACACACCCGCGACACACCTGAGAACCCAGACACACTTGAGTCCCTCCAACCACACCTGAGTCCCCCCACCCATCTGAGACCCCCCCCACCAAGCACCAACTCAAAACCTCCTTTAACCCCTCCCAAGCCCACCTGAGACCACCCCCCAAACCTTACCCGACCCCCTCCCACGGCCCCTCCCACACCCCCAGACCCCCGAAGGCCTCAGGTGAGGTCCCAGCTCCCCCCAGACTCACACCAGGACCGGCCGTCCGTGGGGTCACACCTGACGGCTGCCTCAGCTTGGGACAGGCTCTCCCGCAAGGCCCCGCCCCCAGGGCCTGGCCCCGCCCCCCCGAGGTCAGGCCCCGCCCCCTGCGGGCCCGGCCCCGCCCCCTGCGCGCGCAGGGCCATGGACAGCAGGCGCCGGGCCTCGGGGTCCTCGCCCTGAGGGGACAAGATGAGGAGAGGGAAGGGGCGGGGGGGGGTTCAATGTGGACACAGCCCGAGGACCCCCAGCCCCTCTGCTCACCCACCAGGGACCCCAGAAATCCCCCCAGATATCACCCAGGGCCTCCCAAAAATCCCCCCAGATACCACCCAGGGCCTCCCAAATCACACCCGGTGACCCCTCCCAAGATACAAAACCCCATCCCTGACTCCTCTGTGACCCCCACCCTATCCTGACCCCCAGAGACCTCACCAGGGATCCCCAAAATGCACCCCCAGGAACGCTCCCAATCGCCCCTGACCCTCAGAGACCCCCCAGGACCCCTCCCTGCCCCACCTGCTGCAGGGCCCCGCCAAAGGCGTCACGGGCGCCCCTCAGGTCCCCCCGGCGCCATCTTTGCTCTCCAAGCTGGCGCCAAGCCGCGCCCAGGGCGGGGTCGAGCTTCAGGGCGTGGCCGAGTGCCAGCTCCGCCCGGGCCCCGCCCACCTCGGGAGCCACACCCAGGGCACGGGCTCGGAGCACCAGGGCACGGCCACGCCCCTCTGGGGACACTGCAGGGGGGAGGGGACAGGGCGGGGACAATGTCAGAAGGGTGAGGTGAGAGGGGCCACACCCAGCCCCTCCCACCTCCTCCCAGCCACACCCGGCCCCTCCCTGCCTCTCCCAGCACCATCCCCCACCCTGAATTTCCTCCATGAGCTTCAGCGTCTTCTCCATCTCGGCCACCAAAGCGTCCCCTGGCTCATGGCCGGGGTCACCAGCAGGGTCCCGTGGGGTCAGCGTGTCCCGGAAGCGATACAGGTCTGTCACCAGGGCCTGGGGGAGAGGGACAGGCAGAAAACACCCAGAACCACCCCAAACCTACCCCTCAAGTTACCCCAACTGCCATGCCGAAATAATCAAAACTTCCCGCCAAAAAAACCCGAATTCCCCCCTCAGATAATCCCGATTTCCCGGCAAAATACACCCCCTAAAGCCCGCCAGGAAATGATCCAAAACCCCATAAACAAACCAGAAAACTCTCCCAAAACCCATCCAAAATGGACACTTTACCCTCACAGGGGTCCTCACCTTCCGTACCCCTAACCACGGCCACCCCAGTCCCCGGATTCCAACCGGCCCCCCTCATGAAACCCCAGCTACTGCCAGAGAGGGCCCAGCCCCCCTCAGAGGGGTCGCCACCCCGCTCAGAGACCCCCGCATTCCCCCTCAGGGGTCCCGCCCCTCACGCGCCAAGGTATGCCCGCCGCTCCCCCCACCTCGAGCCGCTTCAGCGCCTCCTCATCTACCCCCTCCCCTCCCTCGCTCTCCGCCGCCGCCGCCTCCTCCTCGGGCGCCGCCATGACAGCGCGCGGCCGCGCCCACTTCCGGGCGTCCCTCCCGCCCTTTCCGGCCAGGGGGGCTCCCATTGGCTGTGGCGACACACTCAAGATGGCGGGGGGGGGGGGAAACGCCGCAGACCTCACAGCGGCCCCGCCCCCCCGCCATTTCAGGGCAGACCCAGCCCACGGAGGAGGCGGGGCCGCGTTTCCTTTTCCCGTTTTCCCGCCGCCCTTTGGCCCCGCCCCTGCACCCCTCAGGATTTCCCGCGCTCTGGATTCGGCACAAAGCGGGACGAGCTACTCCCGTATTTTTATTTAGAAACGCTTCTAAGCCATTTTTAGGTTTCCCCTCACCAAACCCGCGGTAAATTCGACAGCAGAACAGGATTTATTCCAGCAATCAGTAAAATAAATATAACCGTAACATTAAAACAACGTTTTAACGGAAGAAAACGTGGCAAAAATAGGAAATACAGGAGTTGTAAGCCCACAGCTTCACTAAGAGCGGTGGGACTTAGCAAAGCGAAAAATAAAAATAGTAAATAAAGGGATAAAGCCGGGCATTCTGATGGCGCGTTTTCCCGGCGAGGAGAAAAGAGACACGTGGTGGGGGGTGAAATCGTTTGGTAAAAGAATCTTCTGGTTAAGGAAAAAATATGTAAAAACACCCCCAAAACTAAAAAGCAAGATATACAGCGGAGATCCTCCTTAAGCCGGTTTCCGTCAGCGTCTCCGCCTGAGGAAAGAGAAACGGAGTCAGGCCGAGTCCGCCGGAGCCTGCCCGAGAACCTCCCCGGACCCTCCCGGAACATTTGTGCGACCCCCCAAAATCCGGTGGAGCTTCGAAACCTCCTCTGCTCCGTCGGGTGAAGAAGAAGCCGCCGCGCTGCTCTGCGACACCGCTAAAACCCCGAGCGCCCGCGGCTGGCGGCGACGGGGGGAACGCGGGTCGGGATCGCGATCGGGAGCCGCGTCGCGATAGAAACCCACACGTGAAAAGCCACCTTCCCCCACATCCGCCATTTCCCCGACCACCCCCAATACCTCTACCCCGCGCTCCCTCCGCCGGCCCCTCACAGACTGAACCTTTCGCGCATGCGGCCGGCAGCCCCCCTCAGCAAAGCCACGCCCCCCCGCGCGCCTATTGGCCGGAGCTCCGCAGCCCGTGATGGACAAGCAGCGCCAGAAGCGGATTGGTCTCTCCAGGTGGGCGGGGCCAACTGAACACCGTCATCTTCAATTGAAGAGGCGGGGCCAGAGCATAGGGAGGGGTAGCTTTTATTAAATGGGCGTGGCCATCTCGGGCGTGGCCGATTTAGGGCAGAGTCACCTCAGTCCCTCCAGGTCACCTCCACCTCATCCGTCCGGTACCTGCGTGCAGCCAGAGCTTAAAGGTCAGAGGGCAGACGCTCCCCACCTCGCCCCACCTGCAGGACTGTGCCCCCTGACCTCTGCGTGATCCCTGATTGGCTGAGCTCCGTCACCTGCCCCACCCTCAGCATCTGCCACCCAGCCTGGGCGATCATGGCGCCGTTGTCGATGCAGTACCTGGGGACAAAATCCACAGGTGAAAGGTCACAGGTGCGTCCCACAGGTGCGTCCCACCTGCCGGGGATGGGCCTTCCCCTCACCTGTCGTCTGTGGGGCACAGCTCAGCCCCCCGGGCCCTGCACATTGTCTGCAGCATCTCCTGGAGCCGGTGGTTACCTGGATGCAAAAGTGTGCTGGCTGTGGCTGAACACCTGGCTCGTCCCTTGCCCCCCAAATGTGGCTCCCACCCCTCTTTATATGGAGCTGGGCCCCGCCCATTTGTCCCCACCCCTCCCTGGGTGGCCGCACCCCACCTAGGTGCGGCCACACCCTCCGGGGGGCGGCTCCCTGCCCTGTAAAATTGGCTCCCACCCCCCAAAATTCACCTCCCATCACTCAAGATCAGGGTTCCAAAAGCTCTTAGCCCTCCCGGGGGGGTGACCACACCCACCCCAGGTGAGGCCCCGGCCACTCACAGGCCACGCCCCCCACAAGCAGCAGGTGCCTCGCCCGGGTCAAGGCCAGGGCTCGCTCTGTCACCTCAGCCAGCATGGCGAACGCCGTCTCCTGCCCCGAACACCAAAAAAGTCCCAAAATCACAGGAAAGCCCAAACCCTGCCCAAAAGACCCCCTCGTGTCTCCCAAATCCCCATCCCTACACTCAAAAATTCCCCCAAATCGCCATTCATCGACCCAAACTCCCCCGAACAGTTCCAGTTACATCCCCGGCCCTTCCGAACATCCCCAAAATCCCACTAAAATCCTCTGAATCCCATTAGTTACCCCTAAGCCCTCACGAACCCTCCCCAAAACATTCCCAAAAATCTCATCGATGTCGCAAAATGACCTCCCATACCACCCAGACCCATCGATGATCCCCAAACCCCCTTCAGGGACCCCCAAACCCCAAATCAATCCCCTCAAACCCCAATTACCCCCCCCCCACCCTCCACAAACCCTAAGAAATCCTCCCCAAAATCCCATTCTTTAGCCCCTCCACCTGTAGGGAGAAGCACAAATCCTCTGGAGTCGCCTCCCCCGAGTCCAACAATTTGGGGGTCACTGCCTGGGAGATAGGAAAAAGGGTTTCAGGGTGCCCCCCCTCTTATTCTCAGAGCTCTTTGGGACCCTCCCAGGTGGAATTTGGGGCGTCCTCTGCTACCACCCCGTTGACTCAGCTGTGTTCACTTACTGTCGGAAGCACCCGGGCATCCCCACGCAGATTTTGGGGCCGTTCCCAGGAATTCTGGGGTCCCCCCCTCCCCATTCCAAGGACCCTGGGGATGGATTTTGGGGTACCTGGAGGTGCGACAAGAGCCCCGAGAAGGACACGTCCAGCCCCTTGACCACGTAGGGCAGCGGGATAAGACGGCGGCCCCTGAGGTGCCACGAGGGAATTTTGGGGTGAGTTTAGGTGATTTTGGGGACCCGGTGGGTGGTTTCGGGTCAGTTTTGTGGGGGGGGGGGGTCACCTTTTGGCCAGCTGCTCCACATTGTAGCCTGGGCTGGGGGCGTTGGGGATCTGCGGGGGAAGGAGGCAGGGTCAGCACCAGCGTGGCTTGGTGGGTGTGGCCTAAATGGGCACGGCCAGCAAGGCGTGGCCCACCTGGAGCAGCCGGGCCAATCGGTCGATGCAGTTCCCGACGGCCACGTCCAGGGTCTCGCCCAGGATCCGATACCGGCGCCGGGAATAGGCGATCACCTGCGACGACCGGGCGGCGTCACCGCGGCGACCCTGCCCGATATCCGCCATTCCCTCCCTCTTCCCCCGGCGATATCTCACGATATCGGCCGTTCCCTCGCTCCCCCGTGCTCTAGCCCGCGACACCACGCCCCGCCCCTGTCGCGACGGGTACCTGGGTGTTGCCGCCGCTGACGTAGAGCACGAGCGGGTCGGGGGCAGGCCCGAGCAGCCGCCCCATCTCGATGTGCCCCACACAATGGTTGACGGCCAGAAGGGGGAGCCCCCACAGCTGCGCCAGGGTCCTCGCCACGGCCGCCACCACGGCCAGGGGGGACCCCATGCCCGGTCCTGCGGAAATCGGGGTCGTGTCACCCAAAACACACACCCCCCCCCCGCTCCCACCGTGCAGGTGGGATCGTCCAGAACGCACCAGAAAAATCCCAGGACGGCCAAAAACCCTCTTAGGACACCCCAATTCCCACCCCCATCCCCTCTTCCCCAATAATGGTCTCACCCGTGGCTGTGGGGGAGCCCATCCTGGGGCCTACACCCAAACTGGGCTCACCTGACCCCAAAAAATCTGCCTGGAACCGCGCTGGCGCCCACCCTAGGACCCCCCCCCCCCCCAAAGGCCCGATGGGAACATCCCAAACCCCGCGAGCTCCCAAACCCTCCCTGGGTCCCCTCAAAAGCCCTCAGGACCCTCCAAGTCCCCTCTCGGAATTACCCTGAGACCCCCAGAACCCTCCAGGATTCCCCCCGAAAACCTTTCCAGCTTCCCCTGACCTCACCTGGGAGGGTCTGTAGGGGGTTCGGGCTGGATCTGGGGGACTCTTTGGGGTCCTTGGGGGATTTCGGCGAGTTCATGAGGAAGCTTTGGGTGTCCATAGGGGAAAGGGGATCTTTGGGGTGTGGGGAGGATCTATGGGGGCCTTGTGAGGGATCTATGGGATCTACGAAAGATCTGTGAGGGTTTGTGGGCGTCCGTGGGAGGTTTTGGGGTCCCGGGGTGTTTTTTGGGGGCGCATTTAGGCCTTACCTTTGGTGAAGGCGACCCCGTCGAGGTCCCGGGGCTCGACCCCCGCCTCGCGCAGCGCGGCCCGGACCAGACCCAGCAGCACCGCCCGGTGGTGCCGCCCGGTGGGGCCGGGGGCGAACCCTGCGGGGGGGAAAAGAAGCGGCGAGCGGTCAGCGATGAGGGGACACCGCGGAGGGACACCGGGGGCAACGGGGGAAGGTGGAAAATGACGTCACCCTGTCCCGGCGGCGTGACGTAGGTGGCGCGGCAGTTGCTGAGGACGGCGCCGTCCCGCACCACCCCCGCGCCCACCTTGTTGGCGGAACCCTCCAGGCCCAGCACGGTCGGCATGACGACACGCCGGGCTCCCAGGTGTCCCCCAGTGACGCTACGCCGCTGTCGCCGCCGCCGCCGCCGCTTCTTCACTTCGCGTTTCTCCCGCCGTTCCTCTACGCCACTTCCGCTCCTCCTCCTCCTGTTGCTCCTCCTCCTCCGGAGTCTTTCCGGTTCCGGTCACGCCTCCTCCATTCATCCCTCCCCGCACGGTTCCCGCGCGCGTGGAGCGGCTCTCGCCGTTCCCGCCACCGCCCCGCCCCGCGCCGCGGCCGCTGATTGGACCCGCGCGCCGCCGTCGCGGCCGCTGATTGGTCCCGCGGGCTGAGGTACGGCGGTCCTTGATTGGGGTGCATGCGGGGGAGTGGGGGGGGGGGGGGGGGGGCGGGTTTAACCGGGAGAGCGGCGGGCGCTGGTTGGCTCCTGCGGGAGATGATTGGCAGCTGGTACGGGGAGGAGACCGGGCGAGTTTAACGAAAGGCACCGGGCGCTGTTTGGCCCCGGTTTGGACCCCCCGATATTTGCCGGTTCCAGCCCCGGTTCCCATCCCGATTGGCTCCGGTTCTGGCCCCAGCACAGCGCGTGGCGGCGGCGGGCGCTGATTGGGTACAGCGGCATGTGGGGAGGCGCGTCGTGATTGGCTGAGGTGTGGCGGGGAGGTGGGGATTGAGGGTCCTGCGCGCTCTGATTGGCCGCGGGGCTCGCGCTGATGGCAGCCTCGCTCCCCGGCGCAGGGGCGGGGCTTTGCTCCGGAGGGGGCGTGTCCGGTGCCCTGTGGGCGGGGCCTGCGCGATGCCGAAGCGCGGGAAGAAGAAGGAGGACGGCGGCAGCGGGGACGAGGCCGGTGAGTGACCAGTATGGACCAGTACGGACCATCACAACACCGTGTGCCCCGGTGCAGCCCAGTAAAACCCAGTACGACCCCTTACAACCCAGTGTAACTTAATGGAGTGCAGGATAAGCTTCTTTAACCCGGTATAACCCAGTACAACCTCATATCACCGAGCAGACCATCCCAGTTCCTCCCAGTCCACCCCAGCCCCTCCTTCACTCCCCACAATCCCCCTCCCAGTGCTCCCACTTCTCCCAGTAACTCCTCCCCACACAGGGCCTGGCCCTGCCAAGTCGGCCAAGGTGGCACCAGCCCCCCTTTATGAGGACCCGCCCACCCGCGAGGCCACGCCCGAGGGGCGCCGCTGGACCCTCAAGGTGACCTCGTGGAACGTGGATGGGCTTCGGGCCTGGGTGCGCAAGGGTGGGGCCCAGGTGAGTCAGGGCGGGGCTGGGTGGGCTTTGGGCAGGGCCAAGTTGACTGTGGGAGGGGCTTGTGGGGATGGGGTGGGGCCAATCACAGGATTTGGGGATACTCAGGGGAGCTGGGGCAGGGTCCCATAAATTTTTGGGGTTCCCCATAAATTCTGGAAAGGTTCCTCGCCCATTTTGGGTGGCCGCCAATGTCATTTTTAGGATTCCCCTGGACGTTTCTGGTTGCTCCCTGTGCATTTTGGAGTTCCTGTTACAATTCTGCTCCCCTCCCAGTACAATTTAGTCTGATTTAGGATTTCTTGTCTGATTTGCCCCCCACCCCAGTGGGTGCAGGAGGAGGCCCCGGACGTGCTGTGCCTGCAGGAGACCAAGTGCGCGGTCTCGGCCGTGCCCCCCGAAATCCGGGCGCTGCCAGGTCTCCCTCACCAGTTCTGGTCCAGTGCAAAGGACCGGCCGGGCTACAGCGGCGTGGGGCTGCTGGCCAAGACTGAGCCGCTCAACGTCACCTACGGCATCGGTGAGAGCTCCAAACCACCCTGGAATCGCCCCAAAACCGCCCCAAGTCCATCGACCCAAAATCACCCTGAAACGCACCTAAATCCACCTGAAAATCTGCACTGAAACTGCCTCAAATGCAATCCGAAATCCCCCCAAAATCTATTCCTAATACCCACCTAAAATCAACCCCAAAACCACCCCAGGATCACCGTGACATCCACCCTTCACCTGAGTTCCACTTCAAAATCTCTGCCCAAAGCTCCACCAAATGAACCCCTAAATCACCCCCCAAATCCAGCCCCAGATACACCACAAAATCTCACCAAATTCCCTTAATCCCCTTTCATTCCTGCCCCAGCTGGCCCTGGGTCATTCCTAGTTGTCTCCCAGTCCCCTCAGTTCGCTCCCAATCCACTCCAGTCCCCCCAGTTCACTCCCAGTTCATTCCAAACCCCCTCCCGGTTCCCTCCCAACCCTCACCCAGCCACTCCTATTTCCCCCAACCCATCCCCAGTCACTCCCGGTGCCCCGCAGGTGACCCCGAGCACGACATCGACGGCCGCGTGGTCACGGCCGAGTTCCCGTCGCTCTTCGTGGTCTCTGCCTACGTGCCCAATGCCGGGCGGGGCCTGGTGCGCCTGGAGCCGCGGCAGCGCTTCGACGCCGCCTTCCTGGCCTTCCTGCAGCGCCTGGACGCCCAGAAACCCGTGCTGCTCTGCGGCGACCTCAACGTGGCGCACGCCGAGATCGACCTGTGCCACCCCCGCGCCAACCGTGCCAGCCCCGGCTTCACCCCGCAGGAGCGCGAGGGCTTCTCGCGCCTGCTGGCCGCCGGCTTCGTCGACTCCTTCCGTCACCTGTACCCCGAGGCGCGCGGCGCCTTCACCTTCTGGACCTACCTGGGCGGGGCGCGGGCCCGCAACGTGGGCTGGCGGCTCGACTACGCCGTGCTGTCGCGGCGGCTGCTGGGCTCCCTGTGCGACTGCAAGATCCGCAGCACCGTGGCCGGCAGCGACCACTGCCCCATCACCGCTCTGCTCGCCGTGTAGGGGCAGCATCGGCGCCGGTCGGGTCGGGTTTGGGGCAAGGCTTGTTTTGAAATTGGCCCGGGATTGGTTTAAATTTGATTCCAAGTTGGATCTGAGTGGCGTCGTCACGGCAAAAGTGGTGCCGCGTGCTTTTAATTGGATGTCTGTTGGCCCGGTGTTGGGTCAAATTGGCCCCGAAATAAGGTTGAAATGAGTCAAAGTTGAGTTGGGTTGGGCCAAAACCATATTGAAATCATCCCAAAACTGTATTAAATTCACTCGAAATGATGCGGAGTTAGGTGTTGATGGCGTCATCAGGGCCAAGGTGGTGTCATCTCTTTTTGATTAGGTGTGTGCTGACACAAAATGTCCCAGAATTTATTCAAAATAATGTTTTGATGACGTTATCAAGGCCAAGGTTGCGTCACCCACCCTGACCCACCCAGAACTTGACCCAAAATTGCCTCAAAATGATCCAAAATCAACCTGAAACCACCCAAATTCAGGTTTCGATTATGTCATCAAGACCAAGATGGCATCTCACTCTCAGTTTTATCCCAGTTCCCCCAAAACAGCCCAAATTTGGGCTTCTCAGGTGCTGCTGTCACTTCTCAGACACAAAACTTCCCCGAACAGCCCCACATGCGTTCCTACCCCTCTGCCCTGTCCCATAGGCCCCACCCCCTTAGTCCCCTCCCACAGCCCCACCCCTTCAGGGACCGCCCCTCCCGTTATATTTTAATAAAGCTGAATTTTGGGGTGAAATACTGATTTCTGGGTTTATTTACATACAAGGCTGCCTTTGGCAGGCGCGGCCATTTAATAAATAGCACTGTACAGGAGGGTGGGGCTTATGTACAAGTGGGCAGGGCCAAAGGCATGCGGGAGGGGGCGTGGCCATGCTGGGGGAGGGGCAGGGCCGGAAGTGGCTCAACTGTCCATTTGTGGACATTGCGCGGCCGCATGACATCACCGCGGCTCCACGACGCTGCCACGCCCATGGGCGTGTCCCATGATGAAGGGGCGTGTCCCGGAAGGTATGTCCCAGGTGAGCGGGCGTGGTCAGGCACGCGGTGGGAGGGGCTGGCTGACCCGCACGCAGCCCCAATAGGCTGCCCGCAGCAGACACGCCCCTGCCCCTGCCCCCAGCACCGCCCACGCCGCGGGCACCCAGCGCGCCCGGCGCCACAGCCACCACGTCCCAGCCTGGGGGGGGGGGGGGCATGGGGGTGTGGTCATTTCCACTGGCCTTGCCCCCGCCCCCCCCCAAACCACGCCCTGTTCTGACTGTGCTGTTCTGCTTTAGGCCCTGCCCACAGGGGACACACCCATTAGGCCACACCCTCCAAACCATGCTGTTTTAAGACCCGCCCTCAGAGCATTGCCCAAAGACACCTTGGGCTCCACCCCTTTAGGTCACACCCACAGTAAAGCCCCACCCTTCCTCCAACCTCGTTCCATACCCCAGCCGCTCCCACTTCATGCCCCACACTTTCCAGCCCCACCCATTGCATTGTACCCTTTTAACCCCACCCAGACTCCACCCCATGGACACCTGAGCTCCTCCCCACCCTGGCCACTCCCCCTCCCGCAGGTCCCACCCTCACCGCCAGTCCAGCCGCAGCCCCGCCCATCAGCAGCGCCCCCAGCAGGCAGCAGAGGCAGCGTCGCCGCGGGAACCGCCGGCCGATCGCAGAGCTAGGGGCGGTCACAAGGGCAAGGTCACCTCCAGAGTGACCCCGCCCACACCTGGGAGGGGCGTGGTCACAACAGCCACGCCAGCAGGGAGGCGGGGCCTCACTTACACCTTGCGGCAGTGGGGGCAGCGGGCCAGGGATCGGTCAGGCAGCTCCGCCCACTGTGGGAAAAGGGGCGTGGTCACAAAGGGACACGGTAGCAAAAAGCGTGAGATGGGGTGGGTGGGGCCAGAAAGGGGCGGAAAGGGGAGTGGCTTACCAGGAAGGGACCCCCACAGTGGGCACAGGCCACTCGCACGCCGCCGGGGGGTGGGTCAGGGCTGGGGGCCCCTGTCTGCACTGGGCCCAGGTTGATGATCCTTTTACTGGGGGGAACTGGGTTATACTGGGAGGGGATGGGGCAGGCAGGCAGCCCCGAGGGATCCCCCTCACTGCTCCCAGTTTGTCCCAGGGAACCCCCCAGAATTCCTTCCAGTCTTCCCAGTATGGCCCAGAAATCCCATCAGTGCTTTCAGTATACCCCAGTCACTGCTCCCAGGGCTCCCAGCATGGCCCAGCGATGCCCAGTGCTCCCAGTATGGCCCAGTGATGCCCAGTGCTCCCAGTATGGCCCAATGACCACCGTAAATGACCACCAGAAATTCCAGCATGGCCCAGTGACATCCAGTGCTCTGAGTATGGCCCAATAACCTCTCCCAGTCCCTCCCAATACCCCCGAACACCATCCTAGTTCACTTCCACTTCATCCCAGTCCACCCCGATTGCCCCCAGCCTCTTCCAGTCCCCTCCCAGTCTTTCCCATCCCCCTCCCAGTCCCCTCCAGCCCCTCCCAGTCCCCCCCTGGCTCTCCTCCCAGTCTGACCAGTATGGCCGCGGGCAGGCGATGCGCTGGGCCGAGGCCCTGCACACCAGCAGGCAGTTGCAGGGACACCGCACGTATTTCTTCCCGCCAGGGGCTGTACGGATTGGCTGCCGCCACAAAAGGGGCGGGGCCTCAGGGGACACGCCCTCGAACCCCGCCCATCCCAGGTGTAGCCCCTCCCGCCCAGGCCCGTCCCTCTTTCTTCTCCCTGAAGCCCCCCTCTGACCACACCCAGTTCCCTTTAAGGCCCCGCCCCTTCCTCACACCCCACCCCCACCCAGCCCTGTCAGACCTTGCCCCTTTTTACATCTTCCCCAAGCCCCGCCCACCCATGCCCCACCCACACCACGCCCTTTCCCTCCCCACTCCTCATGCTCCTCCCCGTTTTGTACCCGCCCCCTATAGACCCCGCCCCTTACCGTGGCTTCACCGCACCCCCCGCACTTCACCACGTGCTGGTGCGTCTTGCCCTCGACGCTGATTGGCCGTTGGCAAACGCGGCACGTGACCGCCGGGGGCCCCGCCCCCACAGCCTCGGGACTGCCCAATGGCGAGTAAGGGGGCGGGCCCTCGCCGGGACCCGCCCCTCCTCCACCTGCCAATGGGTAACTGCGGGTCAGTGATTAAGCCACGCCCATAGAAACCACGCCCCCGCTCCCTTAACGCCATAAGCCACGCCCATTCGGCTTCCCCGCCTCGCCAGACCCCGCCCCCGGTTAAACCACGCCGCTCCCGAGTGACCCCGCCTTCTCTTACCTGCGGTCGCGGCCCCGCCCGGCACCGGCCCCGCCTCGGGCGGCAGCAACGGAGATCGCTCCCCATCCGCCATGACAGCGCCCCCGCCGCGCCCCTCTCCGGCCGATTGGTCCGCCGGAGTCACGTGAGAGCGTCTCCCCGCGACCACCTCCTCCCGTGCGCCGCCATTGGCCCCGTGGAGTCACGAGACGGCTCAGCGGCGTTGCCGGGCGACCCTGCCACCGCTCCGCGCGCTCCCATTGGCCAGCTCGGCCAACGTGACGCCCCCCTCCACCTCGCGGGGTCCGGGTGACGCCCTCGCCGCTCTTCGGGTGTTTCCTTGGGCTCTCATTGGTCTTCCTGGCCCACGTGACCTCGACGTTGCCAGGCAACGCTCGTGCCGCTCTTCCGGGTCCCTCCCCGCTCTCTCATTTGTCTCCCCTTCCTTCACGTGACTTCCTCTGCACGCACCGCGTTGCCCCTTGCCGCTTTGCCCTCCCCCGTCCCTCCTGGCGCTCCCATTCGCTGGTTCCCCTGCCGGCCGCGTGGTGATTGGCCGCTACTTCCGCCACTCCCGCCGCTTCCTCTGCGGCGGTTGCCATGACGACAGCGGGGGCGCGGTCGGGCCATCGCAGCCCCTGATTGGTCGAGGCGAGGGGGGCGCGATCGCGGCCGGTGACGTCACTGGATATCAGCGGCGGGTCGGGGGCGGCGGCGCAGACGCGGCTCCGATGGACGGAAGGTGAGGGGGCGTCCAGGGGAGGCTTTTTGGGGGCAATTTTTTGGGATGGGATGGGGGCAGGGGGGGCAACATCCAATGGCTTGCGGCCTGAGGGTCTCCTACATCCGCCGCGGCCAATCGGAGCCGGGGGGCGGGGCTGGGGGGGGCTTTAGGATACCCCCTCCCCCCCAAATCCCATTGATGGGGAGGGGAGGGAGCAGGGATGGGGAGACGGGGAGGGCGCAGGTTTGGTGGGTTTTGGGGGGGGTTTGGGGAGGGGATTTGGGGGCGGGACATCGCCCGCCCCGTCCCAAGTCCGTCTGGCCCCGAGCCCGGGCCTCGGCTGCTCCGGGGCGAGAGTCAAGGTCGGGGATGAGGGGGGGGGGGGGGGAACAGCGGAGCCTGGGGGGCGTTTGGGGGCTCCTGGGGGGCCATCGAGGGGTCCCGAGGGATCCTGGATGTCATTCAGCGGGTTCATGGGGTCCCCGGGGTCCCCAGCTGTCACCCCATGGGTCCTGGGTGCTCTCCCCCATCACCTCATGTGTCCCAAGAGTGCCTGTGAATCGTTTTGGGAATTCTGAGGGTCATACCGGGGATCCTGTGCACCCCTGGGGGTCTTTTTGGGAATCCCGGGGGTCATTCCAGGGATCCTGGGCGTTCCTCTTGAGGTCCCGGGGATCCCAGCAGCTCCTTCGGTGTATCCTGGGGCTCTTTTCCTGTGTCCCCTCTTAGTCTCACCCCCACCCGTGCCCCGGGGACCCCTCAGGTGCCATCCAGGTGCCAAACCGGTCCATCCTGATCCGTCCTGGTCCATGATGACACCAGACTGGTCCATGCTGGTGCCAAACCGGTCCATGATGGTGCCAGACTGGTCCATGCTGGTGCCAAACTGGTCCATGCTGGTGCCCATCCTCGCCCCCAGCTACGAGGCGTGTGCGGAGGCGGCGGCCTGGCTGCGGGCCCGACTGCGGGAGCCCCCCAGGGTGGCCCTGGTGTGCGGCTCTGGCCTGGGGGCGCTGGCCCAGGAGCTCTCGGACCCCCAGACCTTCAACTACTCCGACATCCCCCACTTCCCCCGCAGCACCGGTACTGGGAGCACTGGGAGGGGGCGTTTCAGGTGGTTCTGTGTGATTTGGAGGGGTTTGGGAAGGGGGGGGAGGGGGGGTGGTTGGGGTGGTTTTGGGGGCTTGGGGGATTTTAGAAGGAGGGCTGGGGGTCACCTGGGGCTCAGGTTGGTGTTGTGACCCCCGGCCCCACCCCCCCAGTGCAGGGTCACGCTGGGCGATTGGTTGTCGGCCGCCTGGGCTCCGCCCCCTGCGCGGTCCTGCAAGGCCGGTTCCACCTGTATGAGGGCTACAGCCCCGCCCAGGTAAGCCAACCTTCCCCTGGGGCCACACCCACACCTGGAGGCCACACCCAAACCTGGGAGTCACACCCACACCTGGGAGTCACACCCACACCTGGGGGCCACACCCCCTTCGCCGTTCCCTCAGCCCCACCCCATATCCTTTAGCCACGCCCCCGAGCACACCCATGACCCCTTAACCCCTCCCCTGACCACACCCTGGCCACGCCCACAGGTGGTGGTACCTGTCCGGGCTCTGGCCCTGGCCGGAGTCCACACCCTGGTGCTGACCAATGCCGCAGGGTCCCTGCGGCCACACCTGGGCCCCGGTCACCTGCTGGTCATCCGCGACCACATCGACCTCCCCGGCCTGGCCGGACGCTCGCCCCTCGTGGGGCCGAATGACGAGAGGTGTGCGGGGCCTGCTGGGGCTGGGTTTTGGGGGAAGAACGGGGATTTGGGGGTGAAAGGGAGGATTTGGGGGACAAAAGGGATTTGCGGGGCTCAAAGAAGAGATTTAGGGGGAAAGGGGAATTTTGGGGGGTAAGATGGGAGGCAGAGGGGACAATTTTTGGAGTAAAATGGGCGTTTTAGGGAGAGAAAGGGCCGCTGGAGGTGAAAATGGACATATCGGGGCAGGTGGGGCGGGTTTTGCGGAGAGATCCGGTCGGTTCCGGGGGAATCGGTTCCATCCCGTGGCTCCACACAGGTTCGGGCCACGCTTCCCCTCCATGACGGACGCCTACGACCCCGGGCTGCGGCGCCTGGCGCTGGCCCTGGCCCCCAAGGAGCTCCGGGCCTGCCCCGGGGTCTACGTGGGCGTGGGGGGGCCCAGCTACGAGACCCCCGCCGAGTGCCGGCTCCTGCGGCTCCTCGGGGCCGATGCTGTCGGTGAGGAAAGGGACCCGGGAGGGCAGGGAAAGGGACCCGAATCGGCCCTGAAAGAGTCCCGGAAGAATCCCGACAGAGGAGTCCCAAAAGAGTCCCAAATCATTCCTGAAAGAGCGGCAGAACAGCCCCTGAATCACCCCGAAACAGCCCCAAATCCAGCTCTAAAACAACCCCAAATACAGGCCCAAAACAGCCCCAAATCAACCCCAAATCCAGCACCAAATCCCCCTAAACCAGCCCCAAATCCAGCTCCAAACCCAGCCCCAAAACTGCCCCAAGTCACCCCAAAACAGTCCAGAAAAGGCCCCAACCCAGCCCCGAAGAGTCCCAAAGCAGCCCCAAATTACCCCAAACACCCAAAGCCATGTGTGCCCCTGTCCCGAGCATGTCCAGGTGTGTCCAGGTGTCTGTAGGTGTGTGTCCAGGTGTGTGTCCAGCCGTGCCCAGGTGTGTCCAGGTGTGTGTCCACGTGTGTCCACCTGTGTGTGTGTGTCCAGCCGTGCCCAGGTGTGTCCAAATATGTCCAGGTGTGTGTCCAGCTGTGCCCAGGTGTGTCCAGGTGTGTGTCCACGTGTGTCCACCTGTGTGCGTGTGTGTGTCCAGCCGTGCCCAGGTGTGTCCAAATATGTCCAGGTGTGTGTCCAGCTGTGCCCAGGTGTGTCCAGGTGTGTGTCCACGTGTGTCCACCTGTGTGCGTGTGTCCAGCCGTGCCCAGGTGTGTGTCCAGGTGTGTGTAGGTGTGTGTCCAGGTGTGTGTCCAGGTGTGTGTCCAGCCGTACCCAGGTGTGCCCAACCGTGCCCAGGTGCATCCCGGCCCCCTGCCCACCCTCACTGTCCCCCCCCCCAGGTATGAGCACGGTGTCGGAGGCGTCGGCCGCGCGTCACCTGGGGCTGCGCGTGCTGGGGCTGTCCCTCATCACCAACTCCGCCCCTGGCGACGATGATGACGGTGGGGGGGACAGCGATGACGTCACGGCAGGAGGGGTGGGGCTGGGGCCACACCCTGCCACGCCCACGGGGCACGAGGAGGTGCTGGCCGCCGCTCAGGAGGGGGCGCGGCACCTGCGGGCGCTGCTGCTGGCCCTGGCCCCCAAACTGGACGAGCCCGGACGCGCCCGGACGCGCCCGGACGCTCCGTGACGTCACCGCGATGACGTCACGCCGGAGTGACGTCACATCGTCGGTGACACGCCTGGGGCAGTGCCTTGATCCCGCGACATTCCCGCGACGTTCCGTGTCGTTCCCTCCATAAAACCTGCCTTGGATTTTTGCCTTAATTCCGTGGAAACCCATGGAAATCCCATGTCATTAATCCCGTGTCATTAATTCCATGTCATTAATCCCGCGTCATTAATGCTACGTCATTCATTCCGTGTCATTCGTTCCCTGTCATTCATTCCGTGTCATTTATCCCATGTCGTTCATTCCATGTCATTAATTCCATGTCATCAATTCCGTGTCATTAATCCCGTGTCATTCATTCCATGTCATTAATCCCCTGTCAATAATCCCATGTCATTAATCCCATGTCATTAATCCCATGTCATTAATCCCATGTTGTTCATTCCATGTCATTAATCCCCTGTCAATAATCCCCTGTCATTAATCCCATGTCATTAATCCCATGTCATTAATCCCATGTTGTTCATTCCATGTCATTAATCCCCTGTCAATAATCCCCTGTCATTAATCCCATGTCATCAATCCCATGTCATTAATCCCATGTTGTTCATTCCATGTCATTAATCCCCTGTCATTAATTCCACATCATTAATTCTGTGTCGCTCCAGTGTTGTCCCAGTCTTTGCCCCCTCTGGATTTTGCCTTAATTATGTGTGATTAGTTCAGTGTTATTAATTAATTCCATGTAATTAATTAATTCCATGTAATTAATTCCCATATAACAGTTTTGTGTGCGTCCTGTGTGTGTCTCCCAGGGCATTAATTAGCGCCTGTTAACAAGTGCTGATCTCTCAGGGTTAGGGACACGGTTAATTAACCCCATTGATTAATTATTCCAGCCTAAATAATCCCCTCGAGTAATCATTCCAGGTTAATTAGCCCGTATCCCTTAATTATTCCATGCTAATTAGCCCACCCAGTTAACTATTCTGGGTTCTTTAGTGCTCTTCTATGTGGTTAATTAACTTCTGCAATTAATTATTTACAGCTAAATAGCTCCTCGGTTAGTTATTCAGAATAATTAACCTCTAATGATTAATCGGTCCTGGCTGATAATTTATTCAAACCATGTCACCCCCCACCCCCGGCTAATTATTAATGCTTCCTTATTTCCCCTGATGAATTAATTCAGGGTAATCATTGCCATTAATTAATTAATCAGTGCTAAGGGCACCTGCAAATAATTACCCAAGGCTAATTAATTATCCTGCTTAAGACTGCTGCTTCCAGGGGCTTGATTAACCCCAGGGGCTTAATCAATCAATGACTGGAGGCTAATTAACCAATTCCCTACTTGACTACTCAGTTCTGCTTTGCGCTGATAACCAATTAATGAATTAATTAATTAATTAATGAACCATTCCAGCTCATTTACATTCCAGGTGGCCCCTCTGCCCTCCAGGCCGTTTAATTAATTAATGAATGAGTGAATTCGTTAATGAAGGGTGAGGGCGTGGCCTTAACTGAAGGGTAAAGCAAAGTCGATTAAAAGTTTATTAAAGCGTAATAAAGTGGATTCGAAGTTGGATAAAAGTTTATGGAAAGTTGGGCGAAGTTAATTAAAAGTTGGATAAAAGTTGATTGAGAGTGGAATGAAGTTTGTTAGCGCGAATTAATGAAAATAATTAAAGGGAGGTGTGGGGGGAGGGGCAGCGGGTGGGGGGGGGCTATTTTGGGGCTGCGCCCCTCCCCCACCCCGTGGGAACCGGGCGGGGGTGGGGGGAGGGGCAGGGGTGGGGTGGGGTGGGGGGAGGGGCCGGGGTGGGGGAGGGGCCGCTCTCAGAGGGCGCCTCAAGGTGGCCGCAGGTTCCGACCCGGGGGACGTGGGGGAGGGGCGGGGGGAGAGTGGGGGAGGGGGAGGGGGGGAGGTGGGGAGGGGTCGTGACCTCTGACCTCGCCCCTCCCCCCACCCTTCAAATTTCAGGGTCATGGAGCTGCACGAGGCCGCCCCTCCCCCACCGGAGGTCAAGGTGAGCGGGGGGGGGGGGGGGGGGGAGGGAAATGAGAGGGTAGGGGGAGGGGCGGACACTGCCACCCCCTCCCCCACCGACCCCCTCCCCTCCCCCATCCCAAAATTCCCGGGGTTTACGAGTTTTTTTTGAGGGGGAAAAATATGGATATTTTTTTGTTTTTGGGGGGGGGGGGGGAAACAGGGCGCGGTCGCGTGGGGGAGGGGCGGGAGGGGGAGGGGCGCGGTCGGGATTTGGGGGGGGGGGGGGGGGGGGGTAAGAGACACGACACCGGAGGGGATTTGAGGAAATTCAAGAATTGGGGAAATTCTGGAATTTCGGGGCGGGACGGGGATCCAGGATTGGGGAAATGGGGGGAAAAGGGGAGGGATTTAGGAAATTTGGGGATTTTGGAATTTGGGAGTTTGGGGATTTGGGGATTGATTTGGGATTTTGGGGATTGATTTGGGAATTTGGGAATGTGGGGATTTGGAGCCGAGGGAGAATTTGGGGAGGACATGGGGGATTTGGAGGGGGAGAAAAGGGAATTTTTTTTGGGGAGGGGGGGAATGGGAGATTCGGGGCAAAACGTGGTGGCTTAGGGTGGAATTTTGGAGGAAAGCGGGAATTTTGGGTGGGGAAAAGGGGGATTTTTGGGGTTAAAACCCGGGATTTGGGGCCGAATTTCAGGGATCAAGAGGGACATGGGGAGAAAATGAGGGAATTTGGGGGGAAAAGCAGGAATTTGGGACAGAAATTGATGGGTTTGGGTGGACTTTGGGGAATTTAGGGGGTAAAGAAAGAGGAGTGTGGGGGACACGACAGAAATTGGGTATTCCAGGCAAAAAAACCCCAGGGTTTTGTGGGGAGAAAAGGGGGAATTTGGGTTCGGATTTGGCGATCTGTGGGCAGAGTTTTGGGGATAAAGGGGAGGGTTTTGGAGGGGGGGCAAAACTCGGGATCGGGGAGGGGGGAAAAGTGGAAATTTCCGTCAGGGCGGGGAAATCCTGGGGAATTCGGGACTGGGGACAAATTGGGGTTTTTTTAGGGCGAGCTGGGAAAAAGCGTCAATTTTGGCACCAAGCAGGGAATTCCGGAGGGGTGAAATGGGGCTGAACCGGGAAAAGTTTGGGTCAGAGCCAGGAAGGACCAGGTTAACCCCTGGAATTTGGGGCGTTTTAAGGCAAAATCCAGTGACCTGGGGGCACAGATTGCACCCCTGAGGTTAAAGGAGGCGCTTTTGGGATTTGGGAGGAACTTTGGGGACAGAACTGAGGGTTTGGAAGGGGAGGAATGAGGAAATTTGGGACACAAATTAGTGTTTGGGGTGGGGGGAAATGAGGAATTCGGGGTGAAAAGAGGGAATTTAGAGGGAATTTGGGGGGGGCGGGGGCAGGAGCAGAAACCGGGATGGAAATGAAGAGTTTGGGGTCAAACCCAAGGATCTGGGCGGTGAAAATGAGCAATTTTGGGCGGGTTCCAGGTGTAAAACCCCTCTTTTTGAACCATTCCCAAACCACCTCCCCACCCCCCTCCCACCCCATTTTTTGGGGACCAATTTTTTTTTTTTTTTTTTTTTTTTTTGTGCCCTTTTTTTTATTTTGGAGGGGGGTGCTACGAATCCCGGGGTGTTTCCTTTGGGCCCGAATCCCGTTTCTTTTTTTTTTTTTTTTTTTTTGGTGATTCTCCACCCCGCGTTTCTTTTCAGCACCTTCTGGAGACGCCTTTCGGGGTGGTCCACGCGTGGATTTCGGGGTCCCCCCGGCCCGGCCGCCCTGCCCTGGTGACTTTCCCGGATGTGGGGCACACGCGTGAGTCCCTTCCCCCCACCCTGCCACCCCTCCCCCCCCACCCCCACTGACCCCCCACCCCTCCCCCCCCACCAGACCTGACGTGTTTTTCGGAGCTTTTCGGGCACGAGGAGATGCTGGAGATCACCCGGAGCTTCCACCTGGTGCACCTGGAGCCACCCGGGATGGAGGAGGGGGCACCGCCCTACCCCCCCGGGTAACGCCCCTCCCCCCCCACCCTCCCCCCCCCCGCCAAAAAAACAAGAAACAAAACAAAACAAAACAAAAAAAACCAAAACAACCAAAAAACTACTCTGCCCCTCCCCCACACGCAGCTCATGCCCCACCCCACAATTCCCCTCATTTCCCCCCCCCTTTTAAACCCGCGACCCCCGAGTGACCCCAAAATGACCCATAGTGACCCCAAAATGACCCCGAGTGACCCCTGAGTGACCACTTGCCCCCCCCCCCCCCCCCAGGTACCAGTACCCCTCCCTGGAACAATTGGCCGAGGCTCTCCCGGGGGTCCTGCAGGGCCTGGGGTGAGTTGGGGAGGGGCAGCGGGGGTGGGGTCAGAGCTCCATCCTTGTGACCTCTGACCTCTCCCCCCTTCCCACCCCCCTCCCCTCCCGCAGCATCCGCAGCATCGTCGGGGTGGGGGTGGGGGCCGGGGCCTTCGTGCTGGCCAAGTTTGGGGTGAGTGGGGGAGAGGTCAGGGGGCACTGGGGGGCACTGGGGGTGGGTCTGGGGGGCACTGGGGGGTTTTGGGGGCACTGGGGGAGTTGGGGGGCACTGGGGGGTGGGTTTGGGGTGAGCAGAGGGACCTGGGGGTGGCCATGGGGATGAACTGGGAGGGTCCGGGGGGCTGTGGGGTATTTGGGGAGCGCTGGGGGGACTGCGAGTGTTTTGGAGGGGGGGGGGGGGAATGGGGACACTGGGGGTGGCATGGGCCGCTCTGGGGGTCACTCAGGGATTACGGGGATTCCTTTGGGGTCCCTTTGGGGTCACCCGGGGGTCCCCCCCAGCTGCTGCACCCCGAGGCTGTGGAGGGGCTGGTGCTGCTCAACCTCGACCCCCGTGCCAAGGGCTGGATGGACTGGGCCGCCAGCAAGGTGGGCGTGGTCTCACTGGGCGTGGCTTGGCTGGGCGTGGTCGTGGGTGTGGTCAAGGGTGGGAAGGAAAAAGGAGGGGGTTGGGAGTCCTTGGGGACTTGGTGGGCAGAATGGATTTGGGGAGCCCCTGGGGGTCCCAGGATGGGTCTGGGGAGGGTCCTGAGGGGTTTTTTTTGTTTTTGGTTTGTTTTTTTTTTTTTCTGAAGGGGAGGGTCTCACAAAGCTGCCCCTCCCCCAGCTCTCAGGGCTGAGGATGTCAACGAATGAGATGATCCTGAGTCACCTGTTCACCCAGGTGGGGCGGGGGGAGGCGAGGCACTGGGAGGGCTCTGGGAGGTCACTGGGGGGTCACTGAGCGGTCACTGGGAGGTCACGGAGCGGTCACTGGGAGGTCACTGGGTGGTCACTAGGGGGGTCACTGGGCGGGCACTGGGAGGTCACTGGGGGGTCACTGGGTGGTCACTGGGCGGTCACTGGGAGGTCACTGAGCGGTCACTGGGAGGTCACTGAGCGGTCACTGGGAGGTCACTGGGCGGGCACTGGGAGGTCACTGGGTGGTCCCTGGGAGGTCACTGAGCGGTCACTGGGCGGTCACTGGGCGGGCACTGGGAGGTCACTGGGGGGTCACTGGGCGGTCACTGGGCGGGCACTGGGAGGTCACTGGGTGGTCACTGGGAGGTCACTGAGCGGTCACTGGGAAGTGACTGGGCGGGCACTGGGCGGTCACTGGGCGGTCACTGGGTGGTCACTGGGTGGTCACTGGGAGGTCACTGGGAGGTCACTGAGAAGTCACTGGGAAGTCACTGGGTGGGCACTGGGCGGGCACTGGGAGGTCACTGGGGGTGGACATTACTGGGCGGCCCCCAGGATGAGCTGGCCGCTGCCCCTCCCCCCGTCCGGAGGCTCCGGGAGCACCTGGCAGCCACGCCCAACCCTGCCCTGTTCTGGGCTATGTACACCAGGTGAGGGTGTGGCATTGGGGGCGTGGTCTTGGGACCGTGGCCTGGAGAGGCATGGCCAAAAGACCCCAAAACCGGGGGTGGGTGTGGTTACCTTATTGGGGGGTGGGTGTGGCTGTGGGAGGGGTGTGGCTTTAGGGGGTGGAGTTACAGTCGTGGGGCATGGTCTGAGGGGGTAAAGGGGGTGTGGCCAAAGGGGAGGGAGGGGGTTGAGGGGTGGGTGTGTCCTGGGAGGGGTGGGGTCACAAATGGGCAGGGCCATGGTGGGTGGCGCTAAAGTGTTGACCCATCCCCGTTCCTCCTCAGCCGCGGTGACCTGGGCCTGGAGCGGAGCGGGGCTGGGAGCCTGCGGTGAGTGACCACTGAGTGACCCCTCACTGACCAATGACCCCGGAGTGACCACTGACCCCCGAGTGACCCCTCACTGACCACTGACCCCCGAGTGACCCCATAGTGATCACTGACCCGCAAGTGACCCCTCACTGACCACTGACCCCTAAGTATCCCCTTGACCCCTCTCCCAGCTGCCCGGTCCTGCTGGTGGTCGGTGACAACACCCCCCATGAGGACGCCGTGGTGAGTGGGGGAGGGGTGGTGGGGGGGGGGGGGGGGGGATCATGGTCACTCAAGGAGTGGTCACCAAACACCACCCTGACCCCTTGATCCCCCTGGACCCCTCCCCCAAGGTGGAGAGCAACGCCAAACTGGACCCAACGCAAACGTCCTTCCTGAAGGTGATCTTTGACTTCTCAATGACCACCAAGTGACCACCGAGTGACCACTCGATGATCACTCAACGACCTCTCTTGCAGATGGCTGACGGTGGCGGGCAGCCACAGATCGCCCAGGTGAGGGGTCGGGGGTCACGGCAGGGGTCATGGGGTGTGGGGGGTGGGAGTGGTCACCCAGGGAACATTCAGTGGTCAGTGCTGACCATGCCCCTCCCCCCAGCCCGGCCGGCTGACCGAGGCCATCAAGTACTTCCTGCAGGGCATGGGCTACAGTGAGTAACCAAAATACAGGAAGGGCTCGTTAATGTGCATGGTAGCTCATTAATACACACGAGGCGCTCATTAACATGCGCTAATATGGGAAGCCTATGGGGTTGAGGGTGTAGATTGGGGAGGGGGCGTGGTTTTGGGACAGGGTGTGGCTTTGGTTAAGGGGGGTGTGGTTTACACAAAGGGGTGTGGTTTAAGAGGGCACAGGTGTGGTTTGTATGGAGTGGGCGTGGTTTACATAAAGGGGTGTGGTTTAATGCAGAAGGGGTGGGGATAGGAGGGGAGGGGGCGTGGTTTAAGGCCTGTGCATATGTCCCTGCAGTGGCCGCCTCCGCCATGACGCGCCTGTCCCGCTCCCGTACCGGCTCCGTCACTGTGGGCGAGGGGGAGCGTGGCCGCAGCCGGACCCTGAGCCGGGGTAGCACTGGGGGAGGGGCCGCTCCTCCCCCTGCCAGCCCCTGAGGGACTCCCCCTTTACCCCCCAAAAGTATTCACTGGGAATTCTCCCTGATCCCTGGGACCCACCTTGAACCCTCCGGGACCCCCGGAATGATCCCCAGGAACCCAAGGGCTCCCTGGGACCACCCAGTGGCCCCCAGGACACCCTGGGATGTCCCTGGGACCCCACCCCAGACCCAGTGGGACCCCTCCCCATGTGACCTTTGGGATGCCCCCAGACACTCCAGGGCCCTCTCCCAGAATCCTTCTGGGACTCCCAACTCCCACAGGGACTCCCCTGGCCCCTCCCCACATCCCACCCCACACTCCCTGGGAAACCTCAGGGACCCTCACGAGCTTCCCGTGGTGGCAATAAAGGGTCAAAGCAGTGACTGAACCCCTTCCACTGTGTGGCCAGTACCTGCACTGGGAGAACTGGGAGCACTGGCAGAACTGAGAGGGAAGTGAGAGCATTGGGAGGCACACTGGGAGGAAACTGGGGGGTGCAGGGAAGAGACTGGGACTCCTGGGAGCGATCCTGCCATCGAGAAGGACACAAAAAACCGTCAAAGCCATCACAGTGCTGCAGGACACTCCAGAAACCGTGAGGACATGACACAGAGCCCCCTGGGGCCATCCAGGACCACTCCAAGGCCAGGCAGAGTCCTAGGCGGTGCCAGCTTTGGTCTGGGAGAAATCCTGCACCGTTTGGAATTTTAGCAGGCAGAAGCCCAGTTCCTGGAACAGGGACCTGGACACGAACTGTGGCCCTTTTCCCTGTGGGAAAAAAAGTGACCCTCCCGGTTTCCTGACGTCACTTTGGAGGAGGCGTTTGGAAGGGACGCCCAGGGCAGGTTTGGGCTGCCGTGGGTGTTTCCTCTAGAGCATGTTGCACGTTCACATCAGGAAACTCACCTGCTCTTGCTGGGTCAGGGAGAACATGGGCAAGTTGATTCTGTCAGTTCCAGGGCACCAACTGAGCTGCTGGTTCACACATTTCCTGGAGATTTTATACCCAATACCAAACCCTGTAGCTAAACATGCCATTTTTAATCCATGCACACAATACGGTTGATTTGGTTATGCAGTGGCTCCAACTGTATTTAATTCCTGTAGAAAGCATTAGCTTTTAAAGTTCTAGGTTCTGTTGTCTTCAGCAATCTTTGGGCCAAAGCCATATTTCCAAGTGGATGTGGGAGGAGGACCTGAGGGGGTTTCTTCTGGATTTTTTGTTTGTTTGTTGTGTTTCTGGTGGGGTTTTTTGTTTCTCTAGAATTTGCTTATGAGAACTTTCAGTTAGATACAAGCAAGAAGTTTATAGTTACTGGAGTTCAAGAAGCTTTACTTTCCCTATAAAATTCGCTACTTAATATTTCCATCACCATCTGACAAATTACAAAACACTGCATATGACTTTGCTGTGTTATGCGAGACCAGCCTGTAATGAGAGAAATACTTAAAACTAGAGAATCAAACCTTATGCTTTCGGAACAAATTTTTATATAATCCACAGAAGCAATCTGTTGCCCCAGCATCATTCCAAAGTAGCAAAACTAAAGATGGATTACTTACATTTTTAAAAGTACTCAGCCAGTGAGGGTAGGAAGCACTTCCAGGGAAGGGGTTTCTCTCATTGAAGTGATATTAATGAAAGGAAGGCTAATTCTATAAAACAATTAGAGAAGGCTTTCGAAGAGTGCAATCAGATATGCCTGTACAGGGTGTACTGCGTTTGGTAGTGCTATTCATTTACTATTCAAAAATTAAAGTGTTTCACTCTAGGGGCAGGAGTTGGGATGAAAAGGTTAAAAACCTTTTAAAAGGTGAATTCTTTCTAGAATAGTTTTCCGTCAGCGACCAAACTTGTCGCAGAGAAATCCTAAAATTATTCAGAGCAGAATTTTGGATATTTGGGTTTGCTTTAGGTTGCTTTCTCTCAGATAAGAGAAACAGAATTTGATTAAAGGAGGTAACAGGATACATACAGAACAAAAGGAAAAGATTAGCATAAGCAAAAATAAGTTACAGCGTGCTTTCAGAGAAAAGAGACCTGCTTGCAATTTCAGTTGGAATTTTGATGCATATAATATTGTTTTACAGTTATTGCAGAAATCCTGGACTCAGATAAATTACACAAAGTTGGCTGTGGCCAGTCCAGGCCTTCTGCCTAAAAAAATTCCAGGTGGTCGAGGATTTCTCCCAGACCAAAGCTGCCCCCTCCTCCAAACCTGGCTGCCATCGGAGGCCCAAATGCTCCCTACAAAATGACACCTGCCAAGTGGGCTCTTGAGTTTGGCTTCTTGGGGAAAAGTGACTCCTTTCAAAGCCAATTTGCCTGCGGCACGTCCCGGGCTTTTGCCTACAAAAATTCCATAAGGACGAGGATTTCTCCCAGACCAAAGCTGCCCCCTCCTCCAAACCTGGCTGCCATCGGAGGCCCAAACGTGCCCTAAAAAATGACACCTGCCAAGTGGGCTCTTGAGTTTCGCTTCTTGGGGAAAAGTGCCTCCATTCGGAGTCAACTTGCCTGCGGCCCGTCGTGGGCTTTTGAGTACAAAAATTCCATAAGGACGAGGATTTCTCCCAGACCAAAGCTGCCCCCTCCTCCAAACCTGGCTGCCATCGGAGGCCCAAACGCGCCCTACAAAATGACATCTGCCAAGTGGGCTCTTGAGTTTGGCTTCTTGGGGAAAAGTGACTCCTTTCAAAGCCAACTTGCCTGCGGCACGTCCCGGGCTTTTGCCTACAAAAATTCCATAAGGACGAGGATTTCTCCCAGACCAAAGCTGCCCCCTCCTCCAAACCTGGCTGCCATCGGAGGCCCAAACGTGCCCTAAAAAATGACACCTGCCAAGTGGGCTCTTGAGTTTCGCTTCTTGGGGAAAAGTGCCTCCATTCGGAGTCAACTTGCCTGCGGCCCGTCGTGGGCTTTTGAGTACAAAAATTCCATAAGGACGAGGATTTCTCCCAGACCAAAGCTGCCCCCTCCTCCAAACCTGGCTGCCATCAGAGGCCCAAACGTGCCCCACAAAATGACATCTGCATTGAGGGTTCTTGAGTTTGGCTTCTTGGGGAAAAGTGCCTCCTTTCGGAGCCAACTTGCCTAACTTGCCTGCGGCCCGTCCTGGGCTTTTGAGTACAAAAATTCCATAAGGACGAGGATTTCTCCCAGACCAAAGCTGCCCCCTCCTCCAAACCTGGCTGCCATCGGAGGCCCAAACGCGCCCTACAAAATGACACCTGCCAAGTGGGCTCTTGAGTTTGGCTTCTTGGGGAAAAGTGACTCCATTCGGAGTCAACTTGCCTGAAGTCCGTCCTGGGCTTTTGAGTACAAATATTCCATAAGGACGAGGATTTCTCCCAGACCAAAGCTGCCCCCTCCTCCAAACCTGGCTGCCATCAGAGGCCCAAACGCGCCCTACAAAATGACACCTGCCAAGTGGGCTCTTGAGTTTGGCTTCTTGGGGAAAAGTGCCTCCTTTCGGAGTCAACTTGCCTAACTAGCCTGCGGCCCGTGCTGGGCTTTTGCCTACAAAAATTCCATAAGGACGAGGATTTCTCCCAGACCAAAGCTGCCCCCTCCTCCAAACCTGGCTGCCATCAGAGGCCCAAACGTGCCCCACAAAATGACATCTGCATTGAGGGTTCTTGAGTTTGGCTTCTTGGGGAAAAGTGCCTCTTTCGGAGCCAACTTGCCTAACTTGCCTGCGGCCCGTCCTGGGCTTTTGAGTACAAAAATTCCATAAGGACGAGGATTTCTCCCAGACCAAAGCTGCCCCCTCCTCCAAACCTGGCTGCCATCAGAGGCCCAAACGTGCCCTACAAAATGACACCTGCCAAGTGGGCTCTTGAGTTTGGCTTCTTGGGGAAAAGTGCCTCCTTTCAAAGCCAACTTGCCTAACTTCCCTGCGGCACGTTGTGGGCTTTTGCCTACAAAAATTCCATAAGGACGAGGATTTCTCCCAGACCAAAGCTGCCCCCTCCTCCAAACCTGGCTGCCATCGGAGGCCCAAACGCGCCCTACAAAATGACATCTGCCAAGTGGGCTCTTCAGTTTGGCTTCTTGGGGAAAAGTAACTCCTTTCAAAACCAACTTGCCTGCATCCCGTCCCGGACTTTTGCTACAAAAATTCCATAAGGACGAGGATTCCTCCCAGACCAAAGCTGCCCCCTCCTCCAAACCTGGCTGCCATCGGAGGCCCAAACGCGCCCTACAAAATGACACCTGCCAAGTGGGCTCTTGAGTTTGGCTTCTTGGGGAAAAGTGCCTCCTTTCGGAGTCAACTTGCCTAACTAGCCTGCGGCCCGTGCTGGGCTTTTGCCTACAAAAATTCCATAAGGACGAGGATTTCTCCCAGAACAAAGCTGCCCCCTCCTCCAAACCTGGCTGCCATCGGAGGCCCAAACGCGCCCTACAAAATGACACCTGCCAAGTGGGCTCTTGAGTTTGGCTTCTTGGGGAAAAGTGACTCCTTTCAAAACCAACTTGCCTGCGTCCCGTCCCGGGCTTTTGCTACAAAAATTCCATAAGGACGAGGATTCCTCCCAGACCAAAGCTGCCCCCTCCGCCAAACCTGGCTGCCATCGGAGGCCCAAACGCGCCCTACAAAATGACATCTGCCAAGCGGGCTCTTGAGTTTGGCTTCTTGGGGAAAAGTGCCTCCTTTCGGAGTCAACTTGCCTGCGGCCCATGCAGGGCTTTTGCCTACAAAAATTCCAGAAGGACGAGGATTTCTCCCAGACCAAAGCTGCCCCCTCCTCCAAACCTGGCTGCCATCGGAGGCCCAAACGTGCCCTACAAAATGACACCTGCCAAGTGGGCTCTTGAGTTTGGCTTCTTGGGTGGAAGTGCCTCCTTTCAAAGCCAACTTGCCTGCGGCCCGTCCTGGGCTTTTGCCTCCAAAAATTCCATAAGGACGAGGATTTCTCCCAGACCAAAGCTGCCCCCTCCTCCAAACCTGGCTGCCATCGGAGGCCCAAACGCGCCCCACAAAATGACATCTGCATTGAGGGTTCTTGAGTTTGGCTTCTTGGTGAAAAGTGCCTCCTTTCAAAGCCAACTTGCCTGCGGCCCATGCGGGGTTTTTGCCTACAAAAATTCCATAAGGACGAGGATTTCTCCCAGACCAAAGCTGCCCCCTCCTCCAAACCTGGCTGACATCGGAGGCCCAAACGCGCCCTAGAAAATGACATCTGCCAAGTGGGCTCTTGAGTTTGGCTTCTTGGGGAAAATTGCCTCCTTTCGGAGTCAACTTGCCTGCGGCCCATGCAGGGCTTTTGCCTACAAAAATTCCATAAGGACGAGGATTTCTCCCAGACCAAAGCTGCCCCCTCCTCCAAACCTGGCTGCCATTGGAGGCCCAAACGTGCCCTACAAAATGACACCTGCCAAGTGGGCTCTTGAGTTTGGCTTCTTGAGTGGAAGTGCCTCCTTTCAAAGCCAACTTGCCTGCGGCCCGTCCTGGGCTTTTGCCTCCAAAAATTCCATAAGGACGAGGATTTCTCCCAGACCAAAGCTGCCCCCTCCTCCAAACCTGGCTGCCATCGGAGGCCCAAACGCGCCCCACAAAATGACATCTGCATTGAGGGTTCTTGAGTTTGGCTTCTTGGGGAAAAGTGCCTCCTTTCGGAGCCAACTTGCCTAACTTGCCTGCGGCCCATCCTGGGCTTTTGCTACAAAAATTCCATAAGGACGAGGATTTCTCCCAGACCAAAGCTGCCCCCTCCTCCAAACCTGGCTGCCATCGGAGGCCCAAACGCGCCCTACAAAATGACATCTGCATTGTGGGTTCTTGAGTTTGGCTTCTTGGGGGAAAGTGCCTCCTTTCAAAGCAACTTGCCTAACTTGCCTGCGGCCCATGCGGGGTTTTTGCCTACAAAAATTCCATAAGGACGAGGATTTCTCCCAGACCAAAGCTGCCCCCTCCTCCAAACCTGGCTGCCATCGGAGGCCCAAACGCGCCCTACAAAATGACATCTGCCAAGTGGGCTCTTGAGTTTGGCTTTCTGGGGAAATGTGCCTCCTTTCGGAGTCAACTTGCCTGCGGCCCATGCAGCGCTTTTGCCTACAAAAATTCCAGAAGGACGAGGATTTCTCCCAGACCAAAGCTGCCCCCTCCTCCAAACCTGGCTGCCATCGGAGGCCCAAACGTGCCCTACAAAATGACATCTGCCAAGCGGGCTCTTGAGTTTGGCTTCTTGGGTGGAAGTGCCTCCTTTCAAAGCCAACTTGCCTGCGGCCCGTCCTGGGCTTTTGCCTACAAAAATTCCATAAGGACGAGGATTTCTCCCAGACCAAAGCTGCCCCCTCCTCCAAACCTGGCTGCCATCGGAGGCCCAAACGCGCCCTACAAAATGACACCTGCCAAGTGGGCTCTTGAGTTTGGCTTCTTGGGGAAAAGTGCCTCCTTTCAAAGCCAACTTGCCTAACTTGCCTGCGGCCTGTCCTGGGCTTTTGCCTCCAAAAATTCCAGAAGGACAAGGATTTCTCCCAGACCAAAGCTGCTCCCTCCTCCAAACCTGGCTGCCATCGGAGGCCCAAACGCGCCCTACAAAATGACATCTGCCAAGTGGGCTCTTGAGTTTGGCTTCTTGGGGAAAAGTGACTCCTTTCAAAACCAACTTGCCTGCGTCCCGTCCCGGACGTTTGCTACAAAAATTCCATAAGGACGAGGATTCCTCCCAGACCAAAGCTGCCCCCTCCGCCAAACCTGGCTGCCATCGGAGGCCCAAACGCGCCCTACAAAATGACATCTGCCAAGCGGGCTCTTGAGTTTGGCTTCTTGGGGAAAAGTGCCTCCTTTCGGAGTCAACTTGCCTGCGGCCCATGCAGGGCTTTTGCCTACAAAAATTCCAGAAGGACGAGGATTTCTCCCAGACCAAAGCTGCCCCCTCCTCCAAACCTGGCTGCCATCGGAGGCCCAAACGCGCCCCACCAAATGACACCTGCATTGAGGGTTCTTGAGTTTGGCTTCCTGGGGAAAAGTGCCTCCTTTCGGAGTCAACTTGCCTAACTTGCCTGCGGCCCATGTGGGGTTTTTGCCTACAAAAATTCCATAAGGACGAGGATTTCTCCCAGACCAAAGCTGCCCCCTCCTCCAAACCTGGCTGACATCGGAGGCCCAAACGCGCCCTACAAAATGACACATGCCAAGTCGGCTCTTGAGTTTGGCTTCTCGGGGAAAAGTGACTCCTTTCAAAACCAACTTGCCTGCGTCCCGTCCTGGGCTTTTGCTACCAAAATTCCATAAGGACGAGGATTTCTCCCAGACCAAAGCTGCCCCCTCCTCCAAACCTGGCTGACATCAGAGGCCCAAACGCGCCCTACAAAATGACATCTGCCAAGTGGGCTCTTGAGTTTGGCTTCTTGGGGAAAAGTGCCTCCTTTCGGAGTCAACTTGCCTAAATTGCCTGCGGCCCGTCCTGGGCTTTTGCCTCCAAAAATTCCAGAAGGACGAGGATTTCTCCCAGACCAAAGCTGCCCCCTCCTCCAAACCTAGCTGCCATCGGAGGCCCAAACGCGCCCTACAAAATGACACCTGCCAAGTGGGCTCTTGAGTTTGGCTTCTTGGGGAAAAGTGCCTCCTTTCAAAGCCAACTTGCCTAACTTGCCTGCGGCCCGTCCTGGGCTTTTGCCTACAAAAATTCCAGAAGGACAAGGATTTCTCCCAGACCAAAGCTGCTCCCTCCTCCAAACCTGGCTGCCATCGGAGGCCCAAACGCGCCCTACAAAATGACACCTGCCAAGTGGGCTCTTGAGTTTGGCTTCTTGGGGAAAAGTGACTCCTTTCAAAACCAACTTGCCTGCGTCCCGTCCTGGGCTTTTGCTACAAAAATTCCATAAGGACGAGGATTCCTCCCAGACCAAAGCTGCCCCCTCCTCCAAACCTGGCTGCCATCGGAGGCCCAAACGCGCCCTACAAAATGACACCTGCCAAGTGGGCTCTTGAGTTTGGCTTCTTGGGTGGAAGTACCTCCTTTCAAAGCCAACTTGCCTGCGGCCCGTCCTGGGCTTTTGCCTCCAAAAATTCCATAAGGACGAGGATTTCTCCCAGACCAAAGCTGCCCCCTCCTCCAAACCTGGCTGCCATCGGAGGCCCAAACGCGCCCCACAAAATGACATCTGCATTGAGGGTTCTTGAGTTTGGCTTCTTGGGGAAAAGTGCCTCCTTTCGGAGTCAACTTGCCTAACTTGCCTGCGGCCCATGCGGGTTTTTTGCCTACAAAAATTCCATAAGGACGAGGATTTCTCCCAGACCAAAGCTGCCCCCTCCTCCAAACCTGGCTGACATCGGAGGCCCAAACGCGCCCTAGAAAATGACACCTGCCAAGTGGGCTCTTGAGTTTGGCTTCTTGGGGAAAAGTGACTCCTTTCAAAACCAACTTGCCTGCGTCCCGTCCCGGGCTTTTTCTACAAAAATTCCATAAGGACGAGGATTCCTCCCAGACCAAAGCTGCCCCCTCCTCCAAACCTGGCTGCCATCAGAGGCCCAAACGCGCCCTACAAAATGACATCTGCCAAGTGGGCTCTTGAGTTTGGCTTCTTGGGGAAAAGTGCCTCCATTCGGAGCCAAATTGCCTAACTTGCCTGCGGCCCATCCTGGGCTTTTGCCTCCAAAATTTCCAGAAGGACGAGGATTTCTCCCAGACCAAAGCTGCCCCCTCCTCCAAACCTGGCTGCCATCGGAGGCCCCAACGCGCCCCACAAAATGACATCTGCATTGAGGGTTCTTGAGTTTGGCTTCCTGGGGAAAAGTGCCTCCTTTCGGAGTCAACTTGCCTGCGGCCCATGCAGGGCTTTTGCCGACAAAAATTCCATAAGGACGAGGATTTCTCCCAGACCAAAGCTGCCCCCTCCTCCAAACCTGGCTGCCATCGGAGGCCCAAACGCGCCCTACAAAATGACGTCTGCATTGTGGGATCTTGAGTTTGGCTTCTTGGGGGAAAGTGCCTCCTTTCAAAGCAACTTGCCTAACTTGCCTGCGGCCCGTCCTGGGCTTTTGCCTCCAAAAATTCCAGAAGGACGAGGATTTCTCCCAGGCCAAAGCTGCCCCCTCCTCCAAACCTGGCTGCCATCGGAGGCCCAAACGCGCCCTACAAAATGACACCTGCCAAGTGGGCTCTTGAGTTTGGCTTCTTGGGGAAAAGTGACTCCTTTCAAAACAAACTTGCCTGCGTCCCGTCCTGGGCTTTTGCTACAAAAATTCCATAAGGACGAGGATTCCTCCCAGACCAAAACTGCCCCCTCCTCCAAACCTGGCTGCCATCGGAGGCCCAAACGCGCCCTACAAAATGACACCTGCCAAGTGGGCTCTTGAGTTTGGCTTCTTGGGTGGAAGTACCTCCTTTCAAAGCCAACTTGCCTGCGGCCCGTCCTGGGCTTAAGACTACAAAAATTCCATAAGGACGAGGATTTCTCCCAGACCAAAGCTGCCCCCTCCTCCAAACCTGGCTGCCATCGGAGGCCCAAACGCGCCCTACAAAATGACATCTGCCAAGTGGGCTCTTCAGTTTGGCTTCTTGCGGAAAAGTGCCTCCTTTCAAAGCCAACTTGCCTAACTAGCCTGCGGCCCGTCCTGGGCTTTTGCCTACAAAAATTCCAGAAGGACGAGGATTTCTCCCAGACCAAAGCTGCCCCCTCCTCCAAACCTGGCTGCCATCGGAGGCCCAAACGCGCCCCACAAAATGACATCTGCATTGAGGGTTCTTGAGTTTGGCTTCTTGGGGAAAAGTGCCTCCTTTCGGAGTCAACTTGCCGGCGGCCCATGCAGGGCTTTTGCCTACAAAAATTCCATAAGGACGAGGATTCCTCCCAGACCAAAGCTGCCCCCTCCGCCAAACCTGGCTGCCATCGGAGGCCCAAACGCGCCCTACAAAATGACATCTGCCAAGCGGGCTCTTGAGTTTGGCTTCTTGGGGAAAAGTGCCTCCTTTCGGAGCCAAATTGCCTAACTTGCCTGCGGACCGTCCTGGGCTTTTGCCTCCAAAAATTCCAGAAGGACGAGGATTTCTCCCAGACCAAAGCTGCCCCCTCCTCCAAACCTGGCTGCCATCGGAGGCCCAAACGCGCCCCACAAAATGACACCTGCCAAGTGGGCTCTTGAGTTTGGCTTCTTGGGGAAAAGTGACTCCTTTCAAAACCAACTTGCCTGCGTCCCGTCCTGGGCTTTTGCTACAAAAATTCCATAAGGACGAGGATTTCTCCCAGACCAAAGCTGCCCCCTCCTCCAAACCTGGCTGCCATCGGAGGCCCAAACGCGCCCTACAAAATGACATCTGCCAAGTGGGCTCTTGAGTTTGGCTTCTTGGGGAAAAGTGACTCCTTTCAAAGCCAACTTGCCTAACTTGCCTGCGGCCCATCCTGGGCTTTTGCTACAAAAATTCCATAAGGACGAGGATTTCTCCCAGACCAAAGCTGCCCCCTCCTCCAAACCTGGCTGCCATCGGAGGCCCAAACGCGCCCTACAAAATGACATCTGCATTGTGGGTTCTTGAGTTTGGCTTCTTGGGGGAAAGTGCCTCCTTTCAAAGCAACTTGCCTAACTTGCCTGCGGCCCATGCGGGGTTTTTGCCTACAAAAATTCCATAAGGACGAGGATTTCTCCCAGACCAAATCTGCCCCCTCCTCCAAACCTGGCTGCCATCGGAGGCCCAAACGCGCCCTACAAAATGACACCTGCCAAGTGGGCTCTTGAGTTTGGCTTCTTGGGTGGAAGTGCCTCCTTTCAAAGCCAACTTGCCTGCGGCCCGTCCTGGGCTTTTGCCTACAAAAATTCCATAAGGACGAGGATTTCTCCCAGACCAAAGCTGCCCCCTCCTCCAAACCTGGCTGCCATCGGAGGCCCAAACGCGCCCTACAAAATGACATCTGCCAAGTGGGCTCTTGAGTTTGGCTTCTTGCGGAAAAGTGCCTCCTTTCGGAGTCAACTTGCCGGCGGCCCATGCAGGGCTTTTGCCTACAAAAATTCCATAAGGACGAGGATTCCTCCCAGACCAAAGCTGCCCCCTCCGCCAAACCTGGCTGCCATCGGAGGCCCAAACGCGCCCTACAAAATGACATCTGCCAAGCGGGCTCTTGAGTTTGGCTTCTTGGGGAAAAGTGCCTCCTTTCGGAGCCAACTTGCCTAACTAGCCTGCGGCCCGTGCTGGGCTTTTGCCTCCAAAAATTCCATAAGGACGAGGATTTCTCCCAGACCAAAGCTGCCCCCTCCTCCAAACCTGGCTGCCATCGGAGGCCGAAACGTGCCCTACAAAATGACACCTGCCAAGTGGGCTCTTGAGTTTGGCTTCTTGGGTGGAAGTACCTCCTTTCAAAGCCAACTTGCCTGCGGCCCGTCCTGGGCTTTTGCCTACAAAAATTCCATAAGGACGAGGATTTCTCCCAGACCAAAGCTGCCCCCTCCTCCAAACCTGGCTGCCATCGGTGGCCCAAACGCGCCCTACAAAATGACATCTGCCAAGTGGGCTCCTGAGTTTGGCTTCTTGGGGGAAAGTGCCTCCTTTCAAAGCCAACTTGCCTGCAGCCCGTGCTGGGCTTTAGACTAAAAAAATTCCATAAGCACGAGGATTTCTCCCAGACCAAAGCTGCCCCCTCCTCCAAACCTGGCTGCCATCGGAGGCCCAAACGCGCCCCACAAAATGACATCTGCATTGAGGGTTCTTGAGTTTGGCTTCTTGGGGAAAAGTGCCTCCTTTCGGAGCCAACTTGCCTAACTTGCCTGCGGCCCATCCTGGGCTTTTGCTACAAAAATTCCATAAGGACGAGGATTTCTCCCAGACCAAAGCTGCCCCCTCCTCCAAACCTGGCTGCCATCGGAGGCCCAAACGCGCCCTACAAAATGACATCTGCATTGTGGGTTCTTGAGTTTGGCTTCTTGGGGGAAAGTGCCTCCTTTCAAAGCAACTTGCCCAACTTGCCTGCGGCCCATGCGGGGTTTTTGCCTACAAAAATTCCATAAGGACGAGGATTTCTCCCAGACCAAAGCTGCCCCCTCCTCCAAACCTGGCTGCCATCGGAGGCCGAAACGCGCCCTACAAAATGACATCTGCCAAGTGGGCTCTTGAGTTTGGCTTTCTGGGGAAAAGTGCCTCCTTTCGGAGTCAACTTGCCTGCGGCCCATGCAGGGCTTTTGCCTACAAAAATTCCATAAGGACGAGGATTTCTCCCAGACCAAAGCTGCCCCCTCCTCCAAACCTGGCTGCCATCGGAGGCCCAAACGTGCCCTACAAAATGACACCTGCCAAGTGGGCTCTTGAGTTTGGCTTCTTGGGTGGAAGTGCCTCCTTTCAAAGCCAACTTGCCTGCGGCCCGTCCTGGGCTTTTGCCTACAAAAATTCCATAAGGACGAGGATTTCTCCCAGACCAAAGCTGCCCCCTCCTCCAAACCTGGCTGCCATCGGAGGCCCAAACGCACCCTACAAAATGACATCTGCCAAGTGGGCTCTTGAGTTTGGCTTCTTGCGGAAAAGTGCCTCCATTCGGAGTCAACTTGCCTAAATTGCCTGCGGCCCGTCCTGGGCTTTTGCCTCCAAAAATTCCAGAAGGACGAGGATTTCTCCCAGACCAAAGCTGCCCCCTCCTCCAAACCTGGCTGCCATCGGAGGCCCAAACGCGCCCTACAAAATGACACCTGCCAAGTGGGCTCTTGAGTTTGGCTTCTTGGGGAAAAGTGCCTCCTTTCAAAGCCAACTTGCCTAACTTGCCTGCGGCCTGTCCTGGGCTTTTGCCTCCAAAAATTCCAGAAGGACAAGGATTTCTCCCAGACCAAAGCTGCTCCCTCCTCCAAACCTGGCTGCCATCGGAGGCCCAAACGCGCCCTACAAAATGACATCTGCCAAGTGGGCTCTTGAGTTTGGCTTCTTGGGGAAAAGTGACTCCTTTCAAAACCAACTTGCCTGCGTCCCGTCCCGGACGTTTGCTACAAAAATTCCATAAGGACGAGGATTCCTCCCAGACCAAAGCTGCCCCCTCCGCCAAACCTGGCTGCCATCGGAGGCCCAAACGCGCCCTACAAAATGACATCTGCCAAGCGGGCTCTTGAGTTTGGCTTCTTGGGGAAAAGTGCCTCCTTTCGGAGTCAACTTGCCTGCGGCCCATGCAGGGCTTTTGCCTACAAAAATTCCAGAAGGACGAGGATTTCTCCCAGACCAAAGCTGCCCCCTCCTCCAAACCTGGCTGCCATCGGAGGCCCAAACGCGCCCCACCAAATGACACCTGCATTGAGGGTTCTTGAGTTTGGCTTCCTGGGGAAAAGTGCCTCCTTTCGGAGTCAACTTGCCTAACTTGCCTGCGGCCCGTCCTGGGCTTTTGCCTCCAAAAATTCCAGAAGGACGAGGATTTCTCCCAGACCAAAGCTGCCCCCTCCTCCAAACCTGGCTGACATCGGAGGCCCAAACGCGCCCTACAAAATGACACATGCCAAGTCGGCTCTTGAGTTTGGCTTCTCGGGGAAAAGTGACTCCTTTCAAAACCAACTTGCCTGCGTCCCGTCCTGGGCTTTTGCTACAAAAATTCCATAAGGACGAGGATTTCTCCCAGACCAAAGCTGCCCCCTCCTCCAAACCTGGCTGCCATCGGAGGCCCAAACGCGCCCTACAAAATGACATCTGCCAAGTGGGCTCTTGAGTTTGGCTTCTTGGGGAAAAGTGCCTCCTTTCGGAGTCAACTTGCCTAAATTGCCTGCGGCCCGTCCTGGGCTTTTGCCTACAAAAATTCCAGAAGGACGAGGATTTCTCCCAGACCAAAGCTGCCCCCTCCTCCAAACCTAGCTGCCATCGGAGGCCCAAACGCGCCCTACAAAATGACACCTGCCAAGTGGGCTCTTGAGTTTGGCTTCTTGGGGAAAAGTGACTCCTTTCAAAACCAACTTGCCTGCGTCCCGTCCTGGGCTTTTGCTACAAAAATTCCATAAGGACGAGGATTCCTCCCAGACCAAAGCTGCCCCCTCCTCCAAACCTGGCTGCCATCGGAGGCCCAAACGCGCCCTACAAAATGACACCTGCCAAGTGGGCTCTTGAGTTTGGCTTCTTGGGTGGAAGTACCTCCTTTCAAAGCCAACTTGCCTGCGGCCCGTCCTGGGCTTTTGCCTCCAAAAATTCCATAAGGACGAGGATTTCTCCCAGACCAAAGCTGCCCCCTCCTCCAAACCTGGCTGACATCGGAGGCCCAAACGCGCCCTAGAAAATGACACCTGCCAAGTGGGCTCTTGAGTTTGGCTTCTTGGGGAAAAGTGACTCCTTTCAAAACCAACTTGCCTGCATCCCGTCCCGGGCTTTTTCTACAAAAATTCCATAAGGACGAGGATTCCTCCCAGACCAAAGCTGCCCCCTCCTCCAAACCTGGCTGCCATCGGAGGCCCAAACGTGCCCTACAAAATGACACCTGCCAAGTGGGCTCTTGAGTTTGGCTTCTTGGGGAAAATTGCCTCCTTTCGGAGTCAACTTGCCGGCGGCCCATGCAGGGCTTTTGCCTACAAAAATTCCATAAGGACGAGGATTCCTCCCAGACCAAAGCTGCCCCCTCCTCCAAACCTGGCTGCCATCAGAGGCCCAAACGCGCCCTACAAAATGACATCTGCCAAGTGGGCTCTTGAGTTTGGCTTCTTGGGGAAAAGTGCCTCCTTTCGGAGCCAAATTGCCTAACTTGCCTGCGGCCCATCCTGGGCTTTTGCCTCCAAAAATTCCAGAAGGACGAGGATTTCTCCCAGACCAAAGCTGCCCCCTCCTCCAAACCTGGCTGCCATCGGAGGCCCAAACGCGCCCCACAAAATGACACCTGCATTGAGGGTTCTTGAGTTTGGCTTCCTGGGGAAAAGTGCCTCCTTGCGGAGTCAACTTGCCTGCGGCCCATGCAGGGCTTTTGCCTCCAAAAATTCCATAAGGACGAGGATTTCTCCCAGACCAAAGCTGCCCCCTCCTCCAAACCTGGCTGCCATCGGAGGCCCAAACGTGCCCTACAAAATGACACCTGCCAAGTGGGCTCTTGAGTTTGGCTTCTTGGGTGGAAGTGCCTCCTTTCAAAGCCAACTTGCCTGCGGCCCGTCCTGGGCTTTTGAGTACAAAAATTCCAGAAGGACGAGGATTTCTCCCAGACCAAAGCTGCCCCCTCCTCCAAACCTGGCTGCCATCGGAGGCCCAAACGCGCCCCACAAAATGACACCTGCATTGAGGGTTCTTGAGTTTGGCTTCCTGGGGAAAAGTGCCTCCTTTCGGAGTCAACTTGCCTGCGGCCCATGCAGGGCTTTTGCCTCCAAAAATTCCATAAGGACGAGGATTTCTCCCAGACCAAAGCTGCCCCCTCCTCCAAACCTGGCTGCCATCGGAGGCCCAAACGTGCCCTACAAAATGACACCTGCCAAGTGGGCTCTTGAGTTTGGCTTCTTGGGTGGAAGTGCCTCCTTTCAAAGCCAACTTGCCTGCGGCCCGTCCTGGGCTTTTGAGTACAAAAATTCCAGAAGGACGAGGATTTCTCCCAGACCAAAGCTGCCCCCTCCTCCAAACCTGGCTGCCATCGGAGGCCCAAACGCGCCCTACAAAATGACATCTGCCAAGTGGGCTCTTGAGTTTGGCTTCTTGGGGAAAAGTGCCTCCTTTCAAAGCCAACTTGCCTAACTAGCCTGCAGCCCATTCTGGGCTTTTGCCTACAAAAATTCCATAAGGACGAGGATTTCTCCCAGACCAAAGCTGCCCCCTCCTCCAAACCTAGCTGCCATCGGTGGCCCAAACGCGCCCTACAAAATGACATCTGCCAAGTGGGCTCCTGAGTTTGGCTTCTTGGGGGAAAGTGCCTCCTTTCAAAGCCAACTTGCCTGCAGCCCGTGCTGGGCTTTAGACTACAAAAATTCCATAAGGACGAGGATTTCTCCCAGACCAAAGCTGCCCCCTCCTCCAAACCTGGCTGCCATCGGAGGCCCAAACGCGCCCCACAAAATGACATCTGCATTGAGGGTTCTTGAGTTTGGCTTCTTGGGGAAAAGTGCCTCCTTTCGGAGCCAACTTGCCTAACTTGCCTGCTGCCCATCCTGGGCTTTTGCTACAAAAATTCCATAAGGACGAGGATTTCTCCCAGACCAAAGCTGCCCCCTCCTCCAAACCTGGCTGCCATCGGAGGCCCAAACGCGCCCTACAAAATGACGTCTGCATTGTGGGTTCTTGAGTTTGGCTTCTTGGGGGAAAGTGCCTCCTTTCAAAGCAACTTGCCTAACTTGCCTGCGGCCCATGCGGGGTTTTTGCCTACAAAAATTCCATAAGGACGAGGATTTCTCCCAGACCAAAGCTGCCCCCTACTCCAAACCTGGCTGCCATCGGAGGCCCAAACGTGCCCTACAAAATGACATCTGCCAAGTGGGTTCTTGAGTTTGGCTTCTTGGGTGGAAGTACCTCCTTTCAAAGCCAACTTGCCTGCGGCCCGTCCTGGGCTTTTGCCTACAAAAATTCCAGAAGGACGAGGATTTCTCCCAGACCAAAGCTGCCCCCTCCTCCAAACCTGGCTGCCATCGGAGGCCGAAACGCGCCCTACAAAATGACATCTGCCAAGTGGGCTCCTGAGTTTGGCTTCTTGGGGGAAAGTGCCTCCTTTCAAAGCCAACTTGCCTGCAGCCCGTGCTGGGCTTTAGACTACAAAAATTCCATAAGGACGAGGATTTCTCCCAGACCAAAGCTGCCCCCTCCTCCAAACCTGGCTGCCATCGGAGGCCCAAACGCGCCCCACAAAATGACATCTGCATTGAGGGTTCTTGAGTTTGGCTTCTTGGGGAAAAGTGCCTCCTTTCGGAGCCAACTTGCCTAACTTGCCTGCTGCCCATCCTGGGCTTTTGCTACAAAAATTCCATAAGGACGAGGATTTCTCCCAGACCAAAGCTGCCCCCTCCTCCAAACCTGGCTGCCATCGGAGGCCCAAACGCGCCCTACAAAATGACGTCTGCATTGTGGGTTCTTGAGTTTGGCTTCTTGGGGGAAAGTGCCTCCTTTCAAAGCAACTTGCCTAACTTGCCTGCGGCCCATGCGGGGTTTTTGCCTACAAAAATTCCATAAGGACGAGGATTTCTCCCAGACCAAAGCTGCCCCCTACTCCAAACCTGGCTGCCATCGGAGGCCCAAACGTGCCCTACAAAATGACATCTGCCAAGTGGGTTCTTGAGTTTGGCTTCTTGGGTGGAAGTACCTCCTTTCAAAGCCAACTTGCCTGCGGCCCGTCCTGGGCTTTTGCCTACAAAAATTCCAGAAGGACGAGGATTTCTCCCAGACCAAAGCTGCCCCCTCCTCCAAACCTGGCTGCCATCGGAGGCCCAAACGCGCCCCACAAAATGACACCTGCATTGAGGGTTCTTGAGTTTTGCTTCCTGGGGAAAAGTGCCTCCTTTCTGAGTCAACTTGCCTGCGGCCCATGCAGGGCTTTTGCCTACAAAAATTCCAGAAGGACGAGGATTTCTCCCAGACCAAAGCTGCCCCCTCCTCCAAACCTGGCTGCCATCGGAGGCCGAAACGTGCCCTACAAAATGACACCTGCCAAGTGGGCTCTTGAGTTTGGCTTCTTGGGTGGAAGTGCCTCCTTTCAAAGCCAACTTGCCTGCGGCCCGTCCTGGGCTTTTGCTACAAAAATTCCATAAGGACGAGGATTTCTCCCAGATCAAAGCTGCCCCCTCCTCCAAACCTGGCTGCCATCGGAGGCCCAAACGCGCCCTACAAAATGACATCTGCCAAGTGGGCTCTTGAGTTTGGCTTCTTGGGGAAAAGTGCCTCCTTTCAAAGCCAACTTGCCTAACTAGCCTGCAGCCCATTCTGGGCTTTTGCCTACAAAAATTCCATAAGGACGAGGATTTCTCCCAGACCAAAGCTGCCCCCTCCTCCAAACCTGGCTGCCATCGGAGGCCCAAACGCGCCCTACAAAATGACGTCTGCATTGTGGGTTCTTGAGTTTGGCTTCTTGGGGGAAAGTGCCTCCTTTCAAAGCAACTTGCCTAACTTGCCTGCGGCCCGTCCTGGGCTTTTGCCTACAAAAATTCCAGAAGGACGAGGATTTCTCCCAGGCCAAAGCTGCCCCCTCCTCCAAACCTGGCTGCCATCGGAGGCCCAAACGCGCCCTACAAAATGACACCTGCCAAGTGGGCTCTTGAGTTTGGCTTCTTGGGGAAAAGTGACTCCTTTCAAAACAAACTTGCCTGCGTCCCGTCCTGGGCTTTTGCTACAAAAATTCCATAAGGACGAGGATTCCTCCCAGACCAAAGCTGCCCCCTCCTCCAAACCTGGCTGCCATCGGAGGCCCAAACGCGCCCTACAAAATGACACCTGCCAAGTGGGCTCTTGAGTTTGGCTTCTTGGGTGGAAGTACCTCCTTTCAAAGCCAACTTGCCTGCGGCCCGTCCTGGGCTTAAGACTACAAAAATTCCATAAGGACGAGGATTTCTCCCAGACCAAAGCTGCCCCCTCCTCCAAACCTGGCTGCCATCGGAGGCCCAAACGCGCCCTACAAAATGACATCTGCCAAGTGGGCTCTTCAGTTTGGCTTCTTGCGGAAAAGTGCCTCCTTTCAAAGCCAACTTGCCTAACTAGCCTGCGGCCCGTCCTGGGCTTTTGCCTACAAAAATTCCAGAAGGACGAGGATTTCTCCCAGACCAAAGCTGCCCCCTCCTCCAAACCTGGCTGCCATCGGAGGCCCAAACGCGCCCCACAAAATGACATCTGCATTGAGGGTTCTTGAGTTTGGCTTCTTGGGGAAAAGTGCCTCCTTTCGGAGTCAACTTGCCTAACTTGCCTGCGGCCCATGCGGGGTTTTTGCCTACAAAAATTCCATAAGGACGAGGATTTCTCCCAGACCAAAGCTGCCCCCTCCTCCAAACCTGGCTGCCATCAGAGGCCCAAACGTGCCCCACAAAATGACATCTGCATTGAGGGTTCTTGAGTTTGGCTTCTTGGGGAAAAGTGCCTCCTTTCGGAGCCAACTTGCCTAACTTGCCTGCGGCCCATGTGGGGTTTTTGCCTACAAAAATTCCATAAGGACGAGGATTCCTCCCAGACCAAAGCTGCCCCCTCCGCCAAACCTGGCTGCCATCGGAGGCCCAAACGCGCCCTACAAAATGACATCTGCCAAGCGGGCTCTTGAGTTTGGCTTCTTGGGGAAAAGTGCCTCCTTTCGGAGCCAACTTGCCTAACTAGCCTGCGGCCTGTGCAGGGCTTTTGCCTACAAAAATTCCATAAGGACGAGGATTTCTCCCAGACCAAAGCTGCCCCCTCCTCCAAACCTGGCTGCCATCAGAGGCCCAAACGCGCCCTACAAAATGACATCTGCCAAGTGGGCTCTTGAGTTTGGCTTCTTGGGGAAAAGTGCCTCCTTTCGGAGCCAAATTGCCTAACTTGCCTGCGGCCCGTCCTGGGCTTTTGCCTACAAAAATTCCATAAGGACGAGGATTTCTCCCAGACCAAAGCTGCCCCCTCCTCCAAACCTGGCTGCCATCGGAGGCCCAAACGCGCCCCACAAAATGACACCTGCATTGAGGGTTCTTGAGTTTGGCTTCCTGGGGAAAAGTGCCTCCTTTCGGAGTCAACTTGCCTGCGGCCCATGCAGGGCTTTTGCCTACAAAAATTCCAGAAGGACGAGGATTTCTCCCAGACCAAAGCTGCCCCCTCCTCCAAACCTGGCTGCCATCGGAGGCCCAAACGTGCCCTACCAAATGACACCTGCCAAGTGGGCTCTTGAGTTTGGCTTCTTGGGGAAAAGTGACTCCTTTCAAAACCAACTTGCCTGTGTCCCGTCCCGGGCTTTTGCTACAAAAATTCCAGAAGGACGAGGATTTCTCCCAGACCAAAGCTGCCCCCTCCTCCAAACCTGGCTGCCATCGGAGGCCCAAACGTGCCCTACAAAATGACATCTGCCAAGTGGGCTCTTGAGTTTGGCTTCTTGGGTGGAAGTACCTCCTTTCAAAGCCAACTTGCCTGCGGCCCGTCCTGGGCTTTTGCCTACAAAAATTCCATAAGGACGAGGATTTCTCCCAGACCAAAGCTGCCCCCTCCTCCAAACCTGGCTGCCATCGGAGGCCCAAACGCGCCCCACCAAATGACACCTGCATTGAGGGTTCTTGAGTTTGGCTTCCTGGGGAAAAGTGCCTCCTTTCGGAGTCAACTTGCCTAACTTGCCTGCGGCCCATGTGGGGTTTTTGCCTACAAAAATTCCATAAGGACGAGGATTTCTCCCAGACCAAAGCTGCCCCCTCCTCCAAACCTGGCTGCCATCGGAGGCCCAAACGCGCCCTACAAAATGACATCTGCCAAGTGGGCTCTTGAGTTTGGCTTCTTGGGGAAAAGTGCCTCCTTTCGGAGTCAACTTGCCTAAATTGCCTGCGGCCCGTCCTGGGCTTTTGCCTCCAAAAATTCCAGAAGGACGAGGATTTCTCCCAGACCAAAGCTGCCCCCTCCTCCAAACCTAGCTGCCATCGGAGGCCCAAACGCGCCCTACAAAATGACACCTGCCAAGTGGGCTCTTGAGTTTGGCTTCTTGGGGAAAAGTGCCTCCTTTCAAAGCCAACTTGCCTAACTTGCCTGCGGCCCGTGCTGGGCTTTTGCCAACAAAAATTCCAGAAGGACAAGGATTTCTCCCAGACCAAAGCTGCTCCCTCCTCCAAACCTGGCTGCCATCGGAGGCCCAAACGCGCCCTACAAAATGACATCTGCCAAGTGGGCTCTTGAGTTTGGCTTCTTGGGGAAAAGTGACTCCTTTCAAAACCAACTTGCCTGCGTCCCGTCCTGGGCTTTTGCTACAAAAATTCCATAAGGACGAGGATTCCTCCCAGACCAAAGCTGCCCCCTCCTCCAAACCTGGCTGCCATCGGAGGCCCAAACGCGCCCTACAAAATGACACCTGCCAAGTGGGCTCTTGAGTTTGGCTTCTTGGGTGGAAGTACCTCCTTTCAAAGCCAACTTGCCTGCGGCCCGTCCTGGGCTTTTGCCTCCAAAAATTCCATAAGGACGAGGATTTCTCCCAGACCAAAGCTGCCCCCTCCTCCAAACCTGGCTGCCATCGGAGGCCCAAACGCGCCCCACAAAATGACATCTGCATTGAGGGTTCTTGAGTTTGGCTTCTTGGGGAAAAGTGCCTCCTTTCGGAGTCAACTTGCCTAACTTGCCTGCGGCCCATGCGGGGTTTTTGCCTACAAAAATTCCATAAGGACGAGGATTTCTCCCAGACCAAAGCTGCCCCCTCCTCCAAACCTGGCTGCCATCGGAGGCCCAAACGTGCCCTACAAAATGACACCTGCCAAGTGGGCTCTTGAGTTTGGCTTCTTGGGGAAAATTGCCTCCTTTCGGAGTCAACTTGCCGGCGGCCCATGCAGGGCTTTTGCCTACAAAAATTCCATAAGGACGAGGATTCCTCCCAGACCAAAGCTGCCCCCTCCGCCAAACCTGGCTGCCATCGGAGGCCCAAACGCGCCCTACAAAATGACATCTGCCAAGCGGGCTCTTGAGTTTGGCTTCTTGGGGAAAAGTGCCTCCTTTCGGAGTCAACTTGCCGGCGGCCCATGCAGGGCTTTTGCCTACAAAAATTCCATAAGGACGAGGATTTCTCCCAGACCAAAGCTGCCCCCTCCTCCAAACCTGGCTGCCATCAGAGGCCCAAACGCGCCCTACAAAATGACATCTGCCAAGTGGGCTCTTGAGTTTGGCTTCTTGGGGAAAAGTGCCTCCTTTCGGAGCCAAATTGCCTAACTTGCCTGCGGCCCGTGCTGGGCTTTTGCCTCCAAAAATTCCAGAAGGACGAGGATTTCTCCCAGACCAAAGCTGCCCCCTCCTCCAAACCTGGCTGCCATCGGAGGCCCAAACGCGCCCCACAAAATGACACCTGCATTGAGGGTTCTTGAGTTTGGCTTCCTGGGGAAAAGTGCCTCCTTTCGGAGTCAACTTGCCTGCGGCCCATGCAGGGCTTTTGCCTCCAAAAATTCCATAAGGACGAGGATTTCTCCCAGACCAAAGCTGCCCCCTCCTCCAAACCTGGCTGCCATCGGAGGCCCAAACGTGCCCTACAAAATGACACCTGCCAAGTGGGCTCTTGAGTTTGGCTTCTTGGGTGGAAGTGCCTCCTTTCAAAGCCAACTTGCCTGCGGCCCGTCCTGGGCTTTTGCCTACAAAAATTCCAGAAGGACGAGGATTTCTCCCAGACCAAAGCTGCCCCCTCCTCCAAACCTGGCTGCCATCGGAGGCCCAAACGCTCCCTACAAAATGACATCTGCCAAGTGGGCTCTTGAGTTTGGCTTCTTGCGGAAAAGTGCCTCCTTTCGGAGCCAACTTGCCTAACTAGCCTGCAGCCCATTCTGGGCTTTTGCCTACAAAAATTCCATAAGGACGAGGATTTCTCCCAGACCAAAGCTGCCCCCTCCTCCAAACCTAGCTGCCATCGGTGGCCCAAACGCGCCCTACAAAATGACATCTGCCAAGTGGGCTCCTGAGTTTGGCTTCTTGGGGGAAAGTGCCTCCTTTCAAAGCCAACTTGCCTGCAGCCCGTGCTGGGCTTTAGACTACAAAAATTCCATAAGGACGAGGATTTCTCCCAGACCAAAGCTGCCCCCTCCTCCAAACCTGGCTGACATCAGAGGCCCAAACGCGCCCTACAAAATGACACCTGCCAAGTGGGCTCTTGAGTTTGGCTTCTTGGGGAAAAGTGACTCCTTTCAAAACCAACTTGCCTGCGTCCCGTCCCGGGCTTTTTCTACAAAAATTCCATAAGGACGAGGATTCCTCCCAGACCAAAGCTGCCCCCTCCTCCAAACCTGGCTGCCATCGGAGGCCCAAACGCGCCCTACAAAATGACATCTGCCAAGTGGGCTCTTGAGTTTGGCTTTCTGGGGAAAAGTGCCTCCTTTCGGAGTCAATTTGCCTGCGGCTCATGCAGGGGTTTTGCCTACAAAAATTCCATAAGGACGAGGATTTCTCCCAGACCAAAGCTGCCCCCTCCTCCAAACCTGGCTGCCATCGGAGGCCCAAATGCGCCCTACAAAATGACACCTGCCAAGTGGGCTCTTGAGTTTGGCTTCTTGGGGAAAATTGCCTCCTTTCGGAGTCAACTTGCCGGCGGCCCATGCAGGGCTTTTGCCTCCAAAAATTCCATAAGGACGAGGATTTCTCCCAGACCAAAGCTGCCCCCTCCTCCAAACCTGGCTGCCATCAGAGGCCCAAACGCGCCCTACAAAATGACATCTGCCAACTGGGCTCTTGAGTTTGGCTTCTTGGGGAAAAGTGCCTCCTTTCGGAGTCAACTTGCCTAACTAGCCTGCGGCACGTGCTGGGCTTTTGCCTACAAAAATTCCATAAGGACGAGGATTTCTCCCAGACCAAAGCTGCCCCCTCCTCCAAACCTGGCTGCCATCAGAGGCCCAAACGCGCCCTACAAAATGACATCTGCCAAGTGGGCTCTTGAGTTTGGCTTCTTGGGGAAAAGTGCCTCCTTTCGGAGCCAAATTGCCTAACTTGCCTGCGGCCCGTCCTGGGCTTTTGCCTCCAAAAATTCCAGAAGGACGAGGATTTCTCCCAGACCAAAGCTGCCCCCTCCTCCAAACCTGGCTGCCATCGGAGGCCCAAACGTGCCCTACAAAATGACACCTGCCAAGTGGGCTCTTGAGTTTGGCTTCTTGGGTGGAAGTGCCTCCTTTCAAAGCCAACTTGCCTAACTTGCCTGCAGCCCATTCTGGGCTTTTGCCTACAAAAATTCCATAAGGACGAGGATTTCTCCCAGACCAAAGCTGCCCCCTCCTCCAAACCTAGCTGCCATCGGTGGCCCAAACGCGCCGTAGAAAATGACATCTGCCAAGTGGGCTCCTGAGTTTGGCTTCTTGGGGGAAAGTGCCTCCTTTCAAAGCCAACTTGCCTGCAGCCCGTGCTGGGCTTTAGACTACAAAAATTCCATAAGGACGAGGATTTCTCCCAGACCAAAGCTGCCCCCTCCTCCAAACCTGGCTGCCATCGGAGGCCCAAACGCGCCCCACAAAATGACATCTGCCAAGTGGGCTCTTGAGTTTGGCTTCTTGGGGGAAAGTGCCTCCTTTCAAATCAACTTGCCTAACTTGCCTGCGGCCCATGCGGGGTTTTTGCCTACAAAAATTCCATAAGGACGAGGATTTCTCCCAGACCAAAGCTGCCCCCTCCTCCAAACCTGGCTGCCATCGGAGGCCGAAACGTGCCCTACAAAATGACATCTGCCAAGTGGGTTCTTGAGTTTGGCTTCTTGGGTGGAAGTACCTCCTTTCAAAGCCAACTTGCCTGCGGCCCGTCCTGGGCTTTTGCCTACAAAAATTCCAGAAGGACGAGGATTTCTCCCAGACCAAAGCTGCCCCCTCCTCCAAACCTGGCTGCCATCGGAGGCCCAAACGCGCCCCACAAAATGACACCTGCATTGAGGGTTCTTGAGTTTTGCTTCCTGGGGAAAAGTGCCTCCTTTCGGAGTCAACTTGCCTGCGGCCCATGCAGGGCTTTTGCCTCCAAAAATTCCAGAAGGACGAGGATTTCTCCCAGACCAAAGCTGCCCCCTCCTCCAAACCTGGCTGCCATCGGAGGCCGAAACGTGCCCTACAAAATGACACCTGCCAAGTGGGCTCTTGAGTTTGGCTTCTTGGGTGGAAGTGCCTCCTTTCAAAGCCAACTTGCCTGCGGCCCGTCCTGGGCTTTTGCCTACAAAAATTCCAGAAGGACGAGGATTTCTCCCAGACCAAAGCTGCCCCCTCCTCCAAACCTGGCTGCCATCGGAGGCCCAAACGCGCCCTACAAAATGACATCTGCCAAGTGGGCTCCTGAGTTTGGCTTCTTGGGGGAAAGTGCCTCCTTTCAAAGCCAACTTGCCTGCAGCCCGTGCTGGTCTTTAGACTACAAAAATTCCAGAAGGACGAGGATTTCTCCCAGACCAAAGCTGCCCCCTCCTCCAAACCTGGCTGCCATCGGAGGCCCAAACGCGCCCCACAAAATGACACCTGCATTGAGGGTTCTTGAGTTTTGCTTCCTGGGGAAAAGTGCCTCCTTTCGGAGTCAACTTGCCTGCGGCCCATGCAGGGCTTTTGCCTCCAAAAATTCCAGAAGGACGAGGATTTCTCCCAGACCAAAGCTGCCCCCTCCTCCAAACCTGGCTGCCATCGGAGGCCGAAACGTGCCCTACAAAATGACACCTGCCAAGTGGGCTCTTGAGTTTGGCTTCTTGGGTGGAAGTGCCTCCTTTCAAAGCCAACTTGCCTGCGGCCCGTCCTGGGCTTTTGCCTACAAAAATTCCATAAGGACGAGGATTTCTCCCAGACCAAAGCTGCCCCCTCCTCCAAACCTGGCTGCCATCGGAGGCCCAAACGCGCCCTACAAAATGACATCTGCCAAGTGGGCTCCTGAGTTTGGCTTCTTGGGGGAAAGTGCCTCCTTTCAAAGCCAACTTGCCTGCAGCCCGTGCTGGTCTTTAGACTACAAAAATTCCATAAGGACGAGGATTTCTCCCAGACCAAAGCTGCCCCCTCCTCCAAACCTGGTGTCCATCGGAGGCCCAAACGCGCCCTACAAAATGACGTCTGCATTGTGGGCTCTTGAGTTTGGCTTCTTGGGGGAAAGTGCCTCCTTTCAAAGCAACTTGCCTAACTTGCCTGCGGCCCATGCGGGGTTTTTGCCTACAAAAATTCCATAAGGACGAGGATTTCTCCCAGACCAAAGCTGCCCCCTCCTCCAAACCTGGCTGCCATCGGAGGCCGAAACGTGCCCTACAAAATGAGACCTGCCAAGTGGGCTCTTGAGTTTGGCTTCTTGGGTGGAAGTGCCTCCTTTCAAAGCCAACTTTCCTGCGGCCCGTCCTGGGCTTTTGCCTACAAAAATTCCAGAAGGACGAGGATTTCTCCCAGACCAAAGCTGCCCCCTCCTCCAAACCTGGCTGCCATCGGAGGCCCAAACGCGCCCTACAAAATGACATCTGCATTGTGGGTTCTTGAGTTTGGCTTCTTGGGGAAAATTGCCTCCTTTCGGAGCCAACTTGCCTAACTTGCCTGCGGCCCGTCCTCGGCTTTTGCCTACAAAAATTCCAGAAGGACAAGGATTTCTCCCAGACCAAAGCTGCTCCCTCCTCCAAACCTGGCTGCCATCGGAGGCCCAAACGCGCCCTACAAAATGACATCTGCCAAGTGGGCTCTTGAGTTTGGCTTCTTGGGGAAAAGTGACTCCTTTCAAAACCAACTTGCCTGCGTCCCGTCCCGGACGTTTGCTACAAAAATTCCATAAGGACGAGGATTTCTCCCAGACCAAAGCTGCCCCCTCCGCCAAACCTGGCTGCCATCGGAGGCCCAAACGCGCCCTACAAAATGACATCTGCCAAGCGGGCTCTTGCGTTTGGCTTCTTGGGGAAGAGTGCCTCCTTTCGGAGTCAACTTGCCGGCGGCCCGTCCTGGGCTTTAGACTACAAAAATTCCATAAGGACGAGGATTTCTCCCAGACCAAAGCTGCCCCCTCCTCCAAACCTGGCTGCCATCGGAGGCCCAAACGCGCCCTACAAAATGACACCTGCCAAGTGGGCTCTTGAGTTTGGCTTCTTGGGGTAAAGTGCCTCCTTTCGGAGCCAACTTGCCTAACTTGCCTGCGGCCTGTGCTGGGCTTTTGCCTACAAAAATTCCATAAGGACGAGGATTTCTCCCAGACCAAAGCTGCCCCCTCCTCCAAACCTGGCTGCCATCGGAGGCCCAAACGCGCCCTACAAAATGACATCTGCCAAGTGGGCTCTTGAGTTTGGCTTCTTGTGGAAAATTGCCTCCTTTCAAAGCCAACTTGCCTAACTAGCCTGCGGCCCGTCCTGGGCTTTAGACTACAAAAATTCCATAAGGACGAGGATTTCTCCCAGACCAAAGCTGCCCCCTCCTCCAAACCTGGCTGCCATCGGAGGCCCAAACGCGCCCCACAAAATGACACCTGCCAAGTGGGCTCTTGAGTTTGGCTTCTTGGGGAAAAGTGACTCCTTTCGGAGCCAACTTGCCTAACTTGCCTGCGGCCCATGTGGGGTTTTTGCCTACAAAAATTCCATAAGGACGAGGATTTCTCCCAGACCAAAGCTGCCCCCTCCTCCAAACCTGGCTGACATTGGAGGCCCAAACGCGCCCTACAAAATGACACCTGCCAAGTCGGCTCTTGACTTTGGCTTCTTGGGGAAAAGTGACTCCTTTCAAAACCAACTTGCCTGCGTCCCGTCCTGGGCTTTTGCTACAAAAATTCCATAAGGACGAGGATTCCTCCCAGACCAAAGCTGCCCCCTCCTCCAAACCTGGCTGCCATCGGAGGCCCAAACGCGCCCTACAAAATGACACCTGCCAAGTGGGCTCTTGAGTTTTGCTTCTTGGGGAAAATTGCCTCCTTTCGGAGTCAACTTGCCGGCGGCCCATGCAGGGCTTTTGCCTACAAAAATTCCATAAGGACGAGGATTTCTCCCAGAACAAAGCTGCCCCCTCCTCCAAACCTGGCTGCCATCGGAGGCCCAAACGCGCCCTACAAAATGACATCTGCATTGTGGGTTCTTGAGTTTGGCTTCTTGGGGAAAATTGCCTCCTTTCGGAGCCAACTTGCCTAACTTGCCTGCGGCCCGTCCTGGGCTTTTGCCTACAAAAATTCCAGAAGGACAAGGATTTCTCCCAGACCAAAGCTGCTCCCTCCTCCAAACCTGGCTGCCATCGGAGGCCCAAACGCGCCCTACAAAATGACATCTGCCAAGTGGGCTCTTGAGTTTGGCTTCTTGGGGAAAAGTGACTCCTTTCAAAACCAACTTGCCTGCGTCCCGTCCCGGACGTTTGCTACAAAAATTCCATAAGGACGAGGATTCCTCCCAGACCAAAGCTGCCCCCTCCGCCAAACCTGGCTGCCATCGGAGGCCCAAACGCGCCCTACAAAATGACATCTGCCAAGCGGGCTCTTGCGTTTGGCTTCTTGGGGAAAAGTGCCTCCTTTCGGAGTCAACTTGCCGGCGGCCCATGCAGGGCTTTTGCCTACAAAAATTCCATAAGGACGAGGATTTCTCCCAGACCAAAGCTGCCCCCTCCTCCAAACCTGGCTGCCATCGGAGGCCCAAACGTGCCCTACAAAATGACACCTGCCAAGTGGGCTCTTGAGTTTGGCTTCTTGGGGAAAAGTGCCTCCTTTCGGAGCCAACTTGCCTAACTAGCCTGCGGCCTGTGCTGGGCTTTTGCCTACAAAAATTCCATAAGGACGAGGATTTCTCCCAGACCAAAGCTGCCCCCTCCTCCAAACCTGGCTGCCATCGGAGGCCGAAACGTGCCCTACAAAATGACACCTGCCAAGTGGGCTCTTGAGTTTGGCTTCTTGGGTGGAAGTGCCTCCTTTCAAAGCCAACTTGCCTGCGGCCCGTGCAGGGCTTTTGCTACAAAAATTCCATAAGGACGAGGATTTCTCCCAGACCAAAGCTGCCCCCTCCTCCAAACCTGGCTGCCATCGGAGGCACAAGCGCGCCCCACAAAATGACATCTGCATTGAGGGTTCTTGAGTTTGGCTTCTTGGGGAAAAGTGCCTCCTTTCGGAGTCAACTTGCCTAACTTGCCTGCGGCCCATGTGGGGTTTTTGCCTACAAAAATTCCATAAGGACGAGGATTTCTCCCAGACCAAAGCTGCCCCCTCCTCCAAACCTGGCTGCCATCGGAGGCCCAAACGTGCCCTACAAAATGACACCTGCCAAGTGGGCTCTTGAGTTTGGCTTCTTGGGTGGAAGTGCCTCCTTTCAAAGCCAACTTGCCTGCGGCCCGTCCTGGGCTTTTGCCTACAAAAATTCCAGAAGGACGAGGATTTCTCCCAGACCAAAGCTGCCCCCTCCTCCAAACCTGGCTGCCATCGGAGGCCCAAACGCGCCCTACAAAATGACATCTGCCAAGTGGGCTCCTGAGTTTGGCTTCTTGGGGGAAAGTGCCTCCTTTCAAAGCCAACTTGCCTGCAGCCCGTGCTGGTCTTTAGACTACAAAAATTCCATAAGGACGAGGATTTCTCCCAGACCAAAGCTGCCCCCTCCTCCAAACCTGGTGTCCATCGGAGGCCCAAACGCGCCCTACAAAATGACGTCTGCATTGTGGGCTCTTGAGTTTGGCTTCTTGGGGGAAAGTGCCTCCTTTCAAAGCAACTTGCCTAACTTGCCTGCGGCCCATGCGGGGTTTTTGCCTACAAAAATTCCATAAGGACGAGGATTTCTCCCAGACCAAAGCTGCCCCCTCCTCCAAACCTGGCCGCCATCGGAGGCCCAAACGTGCCCTACAAAATGACATCTGCCAAGTGGGCTCTTGAGTTTGGCTTCTTGGGTGGAAGTACCTCCTTTCAAAGCCAACTTGCCTGCGGCCCGTCCTGGGCTTTTGCCTACAAAAATTCCAGAAGGACGAGGATTTCTCCCAGACCAAAGCTGCCCCCTCCTCCAAACCTGGCTGCCATCGGAGGCCCAAACGCGCCCCACAAAATGACACCTGCATTGAGGGTTCTTGAGTTTTGCTTCCTGGGGAAAAGTGACTCCTTTCGGAGTCAACTTGCCTGCGGCCCATGCAGGGCTTTTGCTACAAAAATTCCATAAGGACGAGGATTTCTCCCAGACCAAAGCTGCCCCCTCCTCCAAACCTGGCTGCCATCGGAGGCCGAAACGTGCCCTACAAAATGACACCTGCCAAGTGGGCTCTTGAGTTTGGCTTCTTGGGTGGAAGTGCCTCCTTTCAAAGCCAACTTGCCTGCGGCCCGTCCTGGGCTTTTGCCTACAAAAATTCCATAAGGACGAGGATTTCTCCCAGACCAAAGCTGCCCCCTCCTCCAAACCTGGCTGCCATCGGAGGCCCAAACGCGCCCTACAAAATGACATCTGCATTGTGGGTTCTTGAGTTTGGCTTCTTGGGGAAAATTGCCTCCTTTCGGAGCCAACTTGCCTAACTTGCCTGCGGCCCGTCCTGGGCTTTTGCCTACAAAAATTCCAGAAGGACAAGGATTTCTCCCAGACCAAAGCTGCTCCCTCCTCCAAACCTGGCTGCCATCGGAGGCCCAAACGCGCCCTACAAAATGACATCTGCCAAGTGGGCTCTTGAGTTTGGCTTCTTGGGGAAAAGTGACTCCTTTCAAAACCAACTTGCCTGCGTCCCGTCCCGGACGTTTGCTACAAAAATTCCATAAGGACGAGGATTTCTCCCAGACCAAAGCTGCCCCCTCCGCCAAACCTGGCTGCCATCGGAGGCCCAAACGCGCCCTACAAAATGACATCTGCCAAGCGGGCTCTTGCGTTTGGCTTCTTGGGGAAAAGTGCCTCCTTTCGGAGTCAACTTGCCGGCGGCCCGTCCTGGGCTTTAGACTACAAAAATTCCATAAGGACGAGGATTTCTCCCAGACCAAAGCTGCCCCCTCCTCCAAACCTGGCTGCCATCGGAGGCCCAAACGCGCCCTACAAAATGACACCTGCCAAGTGGGCTCTTGAGTTTGGCTTCTTGGGGTAAAGTGCCTCCTTTCGGAGCCAACTTGCCTAACTTGCCTGCGGCCTGTGCTGGGCTTTTGCCTACAAAAATTCCATAAGGACGAGGATTTCTCCCAGACCAAAGCTGCCCCCTCCTCCAAACCTGGCTGCCATCGGAGGCCCAAACGCGCCCTACAAAATGACATCTGCCAAGTGGGCTCTTGAGTTTGGCTTCTTGTGGAAAATTGCCTCCTTTCAAAGCCAACTTGCCTAACTAGCCTGCGGCCCGTCCTGGGCTTTAGACTACAAAAATTCCATAAGGACGAGGATTTCTCCCAGACCAAAGCTGCCCCCTCCTCCAAACCTGGCTGCCATCGGAGGCCCAAACGCGCCCCACAAAATGACATCTGCATTGAGGGTTCTTGAGTTTGGCTTCTTGGGGAAAAGTGCCTCCTTTCGGAGTCAACTTGCCTAACTTGCCTGCGGCCCATGTGGGGTTTTTGCCTACAAAAATTCCATAAGGACGAGGATTTCTCCCAGACCAAAGCTGCCCCCTCCTCCAAACCTGGCTGACATTGGAGGCCCAAACGCGCCCTACAAAATGACACCTGCCAAGTCGGCTCTTGACTTTGGCTTCTTGGGGAAAAGTGACTCCTTTCAAAACCAACTTGCCTGCGTCCCGTCCTGGGCTTTTGCTACAAAAATTCCATAAGGACGAGGATTCCTCCCAGACCAAAGCTGCCCCCTCCTCCAAACCTGGCTGCCATCGGAGGCCCAAACGCGCCCTACAAAATGACACCTGCCAAGTGGGCTCTTGAGTTTTGCTTCTTGGGGAAAATTGCCTCCTTTCGGAGTCAACTTGCCGGCGGCCCATGCAGGGCTTTTGCCTACAAAAATTCCATAAGGACGAGGATTTCTCCCAGAACAAAGCTGCCCCCTCCTCCAAACCTGGCTGCCATCGGAGGCCCAAACGCGCCCTACAAAATGACATCTGCATTGTGGGTTCTTGAGTTTGGCTTCTTGGGGAAAATTGCCTCCTTTCGGAGCCAACTTGCCTAACTTGCCTGCGGCCCGTCCTGGGCTTTTGCCTACAAAAATTCCAGAAGGACAAGGATTTCTCCCAGACCAAAGCTGCTCCCTCCTCCAAACCTGGCTGCCATCGGAGGCCCAAACGCGCCCTACAAAATGACATCTGCCAAGTGGGCTCTTGAGTTTGGCTTCTTGGGGAAAAGTGACTCCTTTCAAAACCAACTTGCCTGCGTCCCGTCCCGGACGTTTGCTACAAAAATTCCATAAGGACGAGGATTCCTCCCAGACCAAAGCTGCCCCCTCCGCCAAACCTGGCTGCCATCGGAGGCCCAAACGCGCCCTACAAAATGACATCTGCCAAGCGGGCTCTTGCGTTTGGCTTCTTGGGGAAAAGTGCCTCCTTTCGGAGTCAACTTGCCGGCGGCCCATGCAGGGCTTTTGCCTACAAAAATTCCATAAGGACGAGGATTTCTCCCAGACCAAAGCTGCCCCCTCCTCCAAACCTGGCTGCCATCGGAGGCCCAAACGTGCCCTACAAAATGACACCTGCCAAGTGGGCTCTTGAGTTTGGCTTCTTGGGGAAAAGTGCCTCCTTTCGGAGCCAACTTGCCTAACTAGCCTGCGGCCTGTGCTGGGCTTTTGCCTACAAAAATTCCATAAGGACGAGGATTTCTCCCAGACCAAAGCTGCCCCCTCCTCCAAACCTGGCTGCCATCAGAGGCCCAAACGCGCCCTACAAAATGACATCTGCCAAGTGGGCTCTTGAGTTTGGCTTCTTGGGGAAAAGTGCCTCCTTTCGGAGCCAAATTGCCTAACTTGCCTGCGGCCCGTCCTGGGCTTTTGCCTCCAAAAATTCCAGAAGGACGAGGATTTCTCCCAGACCAAAGCTGCCCCCTCCTCCAAACCTGGCTGCAATCGGAGGCCCAAACGCGCCCCACAAAATGACACCTGCATTGAGGGTTCTTGAGTTTGGCTTCCTGGGGAAAAGTGCCTCCTTTCGGAGTCAACTTGCCTGCGGCCCATGCAGGGCTTTTGCCTACAAAAATTCCAGAAGGACGAGGATTTCTCCCAGACCAAAGCTGCCCCCTCCTCCAAACCTGGCTGCCATCGGAGGCCGAAACGTGCCCTACAAAATGACACCTGCCAAGTGGGCTCTTGAGTTTGGCTTCTTGGGTGGAAGTGCCTCCTTTCAAAGCCAACTTGCCTGCGGCCCGTGCAGGGCTTTTGCTACAAAAATTCCATAAGGACGAGGATTTCTCCCAGACCAAAGCTGCCCCCTCCTCCAAACCTGGCTGCCATCGGAGGCCCAAACGCGCCCCACAAAATGACATCTGCATTGAGGGTTCTTGAGTTTGGCTTCTTGGGGAAAAGTGCCTCCTTTCGGAGCCAACTTGCCTAACTTGCCTGCGGCCCGTCCTGGGCTTTTGCCTCCAAAAATTCCAGAAGGACGAGGATTTCTCCCAGACCAAAGCTGCCCCCTCCTCCAAACCTGGCTGCCATCGGAGGCCCAAACGCGCCCTACAAAATGACACCTGCCAAGTGGGCTCTTGAGTTTGGCTTCTTGGGGAAAAGTGACTCCTTTCAAAACCAATTTGCCTGTGTCCCGTCCCGGGCTTTTGCTACAAAAATTCCATAAGGACGAGGATTTCTCCCAGACCAAAGCTGCCCCCTCCTCCAAACCTGGCTGCCATCGGAGGCCCAAACGCGCCCCACAAAATGACATCTGCATTGAGGGTTCTTGAGTTTGGCTTCTTGGGGAAAAGTGCCTCCTTTCGGAGCCAACTTGCCTAACTTGCCTGCGGCCCGTCCTGGGCTTTTGCCTCCAAAAATTCCATAAGGACGAGGATTTCTCCCAGGCCAAAGCTGCCCCCTCCTCCAAACCTGGCTGCCATCGGAGGCCTAAACGTGCCCTACAAAATGACACCTGCCAAGTGGGCTCTTGAGTTTGGCTTCTTGGGGAAAAGTGACTCCTTTCAAAACCAACTTGCCTGTGTCCCGTCCCGGGCTTTTCCTACAAAAATTCCATAAGGACGAGGATTTCTCCCAGACCAAAGCTGCCCCCTCCTCCAAACCTGGCTGCCATCGGAGGCCCAAACGTGCCCTACAAAATGACATCTGCCAAGTGGGCTCTTGAGTTTGGCTTCTTGGGTGGAAGTACCTCCTTTCGGAGTCAACTTGCCTGCGGCCCGTCCTGGGCTTTTGCCTCCAAAAATTCCATAAGGACGAGGATTTCTCCCAGACCAAAGCTGCCCCCTCCTCCAAACCTGGCTGCCATCGGAGGCCCAAACGTGCCCTACAAAATGACACCTGCCAAGTGGGCTCTTGAGTTTGGCTTCTTGGGGAAAAGTACCTCCTTTCCAAACCAACTTGCCTGCAGCCCGTCCTGGGCTTTTGCCTACAAAAATTCCATAAGGACGACGATTTCTCCCAGACCAAAGCTGCCCCCTCCTCCAAACCTGGCTGCCATTGGAGGCCCAAACGCGCCCTACAAAATGACATCTGCCAAGTGGGCTCTTGAGTTTGGCTTCTTGGGGGAAAGTGCCTCCTTTCAAAGCCAACTTGCCTAACTAGCCTGCGGCCCGTGCTGGGCTTTAGACGACAAAAATTCCATAAGGACGAGGATTTCTCCCAGACCAAAGCTGCCCCCTCCTCCAAACCTGGCTGCCATCGGAGGCCCAAACGCGCCCCACAAAATGACACCTGCATTGAGGGTTCTTGAGTTTGGCTTCCTGGGGAAAAGTGCCTCCTTTCGGAGTCAACTTGCCTGCGGCCCATGCAGGGCTTTTGCCTACAAAAATTCCAGAAGGACGAGGATTTCTCCCAGACCAAAGCTGCCCCCTCCTCCAAACCTGGCTGCCATCGGAGGCCCAAACGTGCCCTACAAAATGACACCTGCCAAGTGGGCTCTTGAGTTTGGCTTCTTGGGTGGAAGTGCCTCCTTTCAAAGCCAACTTGCCTGCGGCCCGTCCTGGGCTTTTGAGTACAAAAATTCCAGAAGGACGAGGATTTCTCCCAGACCAAAGCTGCCCCCTCCTCCAAACCTGGCTGCCATTGGAGGCCCAAACGCGCCCTACAAAATGACATCTGCCAAGTGGGCTCTTGAGATTGGCTTCTTGCGGAAAAGTGCCTCCTTTCAAAGCCAACTTGCCTAACTAGCCTGCAGCCCATTCTGGGCTTTTGCCTACAAAAATTCCATAAGGACGAGGATTTCTCCCAGACCAAAGCTGCCCCCTCCTCCAAACCTAGCTGCCATCGGTGGCCCAAACGCGCCCTACAAAATGACATCTGCCAAGTGGGCTCCTGAGTTTGGCTTCTTGGGGGAAAGTGCCTCCTTTCGGAGCCAACTTGCCTGCAGCCCGTGCTGGGCTTTAGACTACAAAAATTCCATAAGGACGAGGATTTCTCCCAGATCAAAGCTGCCCCCTCCTCCAAACCTGGCTGCCATCGGAGGCCCAAACGCGCCCCACAAAATGACACCTGCATTGAGGGTTCTTGAGTTTGGCTTCTTGGGGAAAAGTGCCTCCTTTCGGAGCCAACTTGCCTAACTTGCCTGCGGCCCGTGCTGGGCTTTTGCCTCCAAAAATTCCATAAGGACGAGGATTTCTCCCAGACCAAAGCTGCCCCCTCCTCCAAACCTGGCTGCCATCGGAGGCCCAAACGTGCCCTACAAAATGACACCTGCCAAGTGGGCTCTTGAGTTTGGCTTCTTGGGGAAAAGTGACTCCTTTCAAAACCAACTTGCCTGTGTCCCGTCCCGGGCTTTTCCTACAAAAATTCCATAAGGACGAGGATTTCTCCCAGACCAAAGCTGCCCCCTCCTCCAAACCTGGCTGCCATCAGAGGCCCAAACGCGCCCCACAAAATGACATCTGCCAAGTGGGCTCTTGAGTTTGGCTTCTTGGGGAAAAGTGCCTCCTTTCGGAGCCAACATGCCTAACTTGCCTGCGGCCCGTCCCGGGCTTTTGCCTCCAAAAATTCCAGAAGGACGAGGATTTCTCCCAGACCAAAGCTGCCCCCTCCTCCAAACCTGGCTGCCATCGGAGGCCCAAACGCGCCCCACAAAATGACACCTGCATTGAGGGTTCTTGAGTTTGGCTTCCTGGGGAAAAGTGCCTCCTTTCGGAGTCAACTTGCCGGCGGCCCGTCCTGGGCTTTTGCCTCCAAAAATTCCAGAAGGAAGAGGATTTCTCCCAGACCAAAGCTGCCCCCTCCTCCAAACCTGGCTGCCATCGGAGGCCCAAACGTGCCCTACAAAATGACACCTGCCAAGTGGCCTCTTGAGTTTGGCTTCTTGGGTGGAAGTACCTCCTTTCAAAGCCAACTTGCCTGCGGCCCGTCCTGGGCTTTTGCCTACAAAAATTCCATAAGGACGACGATTTCTCCCAGACCAAAGCTGCCCCCTCCTCCAAACCTGGCTGCCATTGGAGGCCCAAACGCGCCCTACAAAATGACATCTGCCAAGTGGGCTCTTGAGTTTGGCTTCTTGGGGGAAAGTGCCTCCTTTCAAAGCCAACTTGCCTAACTAGCCTGCGGCCCGTGCTGGGCTTTAGACTACAAAAATTCCATAAGGACGAGGATTTCTCCCAGACCAAAGCTGCCCCCTCCTCCAAACCTGGCTGCCATCAGAGGCCCAAATGCGCCCCACAAAATGACATCTGCCAAGTGGGCTCTTGAGTTTGGCTTCTTGGGGAAAAGTGCCTCCTTTCGGAGCCAACTTGCCTAACTTGCCTGCGGCCCATGCAGGGCTTTTGCCTACAAAAATTCCAGAAGGACGAGGATTTCTCCCAGACCAAAGCTGCCCCCTCCTCCAAACCTGGCTGCCATCGGAGGCCCAAACGCGCCCCACAAAATGACACCTGCATTGAGGGTTCTTGAGTTTGGCTTCCTGGGGAAAAGTGCCTCCTTTCGGAGTCAACTTGCCTGCGGCCCATGCAGGGCTTTTGCCTACAAATATTCCAGAAGGACGAGGATTTCTCCCAGACCAAAGCTGCCCCCTCCTCCAAACCTGGCTGCCATCGGAGGCCCAAACGTGCCCTACAAAATGACACCTGCCAAGTGGGCTCTTGAGTTTGGCTTCTTGGGTGGAAGTGCCTCCTTTCAAAGCCAACTTGCCTGCGGCCGGTCCTGGGATTTTGCCTACAAAAATTCCATAAGGACGAGGATTTCTCCCAGACCAAAGCTGCCCCCTCCTCCAAACCTGGCTGCCATCGGAGGCCCAAACGCGCCCTACAAAATGACATCTGCCAAGTGGGCTCTTGAGATTGGCTTCTTGCGGAAAAGTGCCTCCTTTCAAAGCCAACTTGCCTAACTAGCCTGCGGCCTGTGCTGGGCTTTAGACTACAAAAATTCCATAAGGACGAGGATTTCTCCCAGACCAAAGCTGCCCCCTCCTCCAAACCTGGCTGCCATCAGAGGCCCAAACGCGCCCCACAAAATGACACCTGCCAAGTGGGCTCTTGAGTTTGGCTTCTTGGGGAAAAGTGCCTCCTTTCGGAGCCAACATGCCTAACTTGCCTGCGGCCCGTCCTGGGCTTTTGCCTCCAAAAATTCCAGAAGGACGAGGATTTCTCCCAGACCAAAGCTGCCCCCTCCTCCAAACCTGGCTGCCATCGGAGGCCCAAACGCGCCCCACAAAATGACACCTGCATTGAGGGTTCTTGAGTTTGGCTTCCTGGGGAAAAGTGCCTCCTTTCGGAGTCAACTTGCCTGCGGCCCATGCAGGGCTTTTGCCTACAAAAATTCCAGAAGGACGAGGATTTCTCCCAGACCAAAGCTGCCCCCTCCTCCAAACCTGGCTGCCATCGGAGGCCCAAACGTGCCCTACAAAACGACATCTGCCAAGTGGGCTCTTGAGTTTGGCTTCTTGGGTGGAAGTACCTCCTTTCAAAGCCAACTTGCCTGCGGCCCGTCCTGGGCTTTTGCCTACAAAAATTCCATAAGGACGAGGATTTCTCCCAGACCAAAGCTGCCCCCTCCTCCAAACCTGGCTGCCATCGGAGGCCCAAACGTGCCCTACAAAATGACACCTGCCAAGTGGGCTCTTGAGTTTGGCTTCTTGGGGAAAAGTACCTCCTTTCCAAACCAACTTGCCTGCAGCCCGTCCTGGGCTTTTGCCTACAAAAATTCCATAAGGACGACGATTTCTCCCAGACCAAAGCTGCCCCCTCCTCCAAACCTGGCTGCCATTGGAGGCCCAAACGCGCCCTACAAAATGACATCTGCCAAGTGGGCTCTTGAGTTTGGCTTCTTGGGGGAAAGTGCCTCCTTTCAAAGCCAACTTGCCTAACTAGCCTGCGGCCCGTGCTGGGCTTTAGACGACAAAAATTCCATAAGGACGAGGATTTCTCCCAGACCAAAGCTGCCCCCTCCTCCAAACCTGGCTGCCATCGGAGGCCCAAACGCGCCCCACAAAATGACACCTGCATTGAGGGTTCTTGAGTTTGGCTTCCTGGGGAAAAGTGCCTCCTTTCGGAGTCAACTTGCCTGCGGCCCATGCAGGGCTTTTGCCTACAAAAATTCCAGAAGGACGAGGATTTCTCCCAGACCAAAGCTGCCCCCTACTCCAAACCTGGCTGCCATCGGAGGCCCAAACGTGCCCTACAAAATGACATCTGCCAAGTGGGCTCTTGAGTTTGGCTTCTTGGGTGGAAGTGCCTCCTTTCAAAGCCAACTTGCCTGCGGCCCGTCCTGGGCTTTTGCCTACAAAAATTCCATAAGGACGAGGATTTCTCCCAGACCAAAGCTGCCCCCTCCTCCAAACCTGGCTGCCATCGGAGGCCCAAACGCGCCCTACAAAATGACATCTGCCAAGTGGGCTCTTGAGATTGGCTTCTTGCGGAAAAGTGCCTCCTTTCAAAGCCAACTTGCCTAACTAGCCTGCGGCCTGTGCTGGGCTTTAGACTACAAAAATTCCATAAGGACGAGGATTTCTCCCAGACCAAAGCTGCCCCCTCCTCCAAACCTGGCTGCCATCAGAGGCCCAAACGCGCCCCACAAAATGACATCTGCCAAGTGGGCTCTTGAGTTTGGCTTCTTGGGGAAAAGTGCCTCCTTTCGGAGCCAACATGCCTAACTTGCCTGCGGCCCGTCCTGGGCTTTTGCCTCCAAAAATTCCAGAAGGACGAGGATTTCTCCCAGACCAAAGCTGCCCCCTCCTCCAAACCTGGCTGCCATCGGAGGCCCAAACGCGCCCCACAAAATGACACCTGCATTGAGGGTTCTTGAGTTTGGCTTCCTGGGGAAAAGTGCCTCCTTTCGGAGTCAACTTGCCTGCGGCCCATGCAGGGCTTTTGCCTACAAAAATTCCAGAAGGACGAGGATTTCTCCCAGACCAAAGCTGCCCCCTCCTCCAAACCTGGCTGCCATCGGAGGCCCAAACGTGCCCTACAAAATGACACCTGCCAAGTGGGCTCTTGAGTTTGGCTTCTTGGGTGGAAGTGCCTCCTTTCAAAGCCAACTTGCCTGCGGCCCGTCCTGGGCTTTTGAGTACAAAAATTCCAGAAGGAAGAGGATTTCTCCCAGACCAAAGCTGCCCCCTCCTCCAAACCTGGCTGCCATTGGAGGCCCAAACGCGCCCTACAAAATGACATCTGCCAAGTGGGCTCTTGAGATTGGCTTCTTGCGGAAAAGTGCCTCCTTTCAAAGCCAACTTGCCTAACTAGCCTGCAGCCCATTCTGGGCTTTTGCCTACAAAAATTCCATAAGGACGAGGATTTCTCCCAGACCAAAGCTGCCCCCTCCTCCAAACCTAGCTGCCATCGGTGGCCCAAACGCGCCCTACAAAATGACATCTGCCAAGTGGGCTCCTGAGTTTGGCTTCTTGGGGGAAAGTGCCTCCTTTCGGAGCCAACTTGCCTGCAGCCCGTGCTGGGCTTTAGACTAAAAAAATTCCATAAGGACGAGGATTTCTCCCAGACCAAAGCTGCCCCCTCCTCCAAACCTGGCTGCCATCAGAGGCCCAAACGCGCCCCACAAAATGACACCTGCATTGAGGGTTCTTGAGTTTGGCTTCTTGGGGAAAAGTGCCTCCTTTCGGAGCCAACTTGCCTAACTTGCCTGCGGCCAGTGCTGGGCTTTTGCCTCCAAAAATTCCATAAGGACGAGGATTTCTCCCAGGCCAAAGCTGCCCCCTCCTCCAAACCTGGCTGCCATCGGAGGCCCAAACGTGCCCTACAAAATGACACCTGCCAAGTGGGCTCTTGAGTTTGGCTTCTTGGGGAAAAGTGACTCCTTTCAAAACCAACTTGCCTGTGTCCCGTCCCGGGCTTTTCCTACAAAAATTCCATAAGGACGAGGATTTCTCCCAGACCAAAGCTGCCCCCTCCTCCAAACCTGGCTGCCATCAGAGGCCCATACGCGCCCCACAAAATGACACCTGCATTGAGGGTTCTTGAGTTTGGCTTCCTGGGGAAAAGTGCCTCCTTTCGGAGTCAACTTGCCTGCGGCCCGTCCTGGGCTTTTGCCTCCAAAAATTCCAGAAGGAAGAGGATTTCTCCCAGACCAAAGCTGCCCCCTCCTCCAAACCTGGCTGCCATCGGAGGCCCAAACGTGCCCTACAAAATGACACCTGCCAAGTGGGCTCTTGAGTTTGGCTTCTTGGGTGGAAATACCTCCTTTCAAAGCCAACTTGCCTGCGGCCCGTCCTGGGCTTTTGCCTACAAAAATTCCATAAGGACGACGATTTCTCCCAGACCAAAGCTGCCCCCTCCTCCAAACCTGGCTGCCATCGGAGGCCCAAACGCGCCCTACAAAATGACATCTGCCAAGTGGGCTCTTGAGTTTGGCTTCTTGGGGGAAAGTGCCTCCTTTCAAAGCCAACTTGCCTAACTAGCCTGCGGCCCGTGCTGGGCTTTAGACTACAAAAATTCCATAAGGACGAGGATTTCTCCCAGACCAAAGCTGCCCCCTCCTCCAAACCTGGCTGCCATCAGAGGCCCAAATGCGCCCCACAAAATGACATCTGCCAAGTGGGCTCTTGAGTTTGGCTTCTTGGGGAAAAGTGCCTCCTTTCGGAGCCAACTTGCCTAACTTGCCTGAGGCCCATGCAGGGCTTTTGCCTACAAAAATTCCATAAGGACGAGTATTTCTCCCAGACCAAAGCTGCCCCCTCCTCCAAACCTGGCTGCCATCGGAGGCCCAAACGCGCCCCACAAAATGACACCTGCATTGAGGGTTCTTGAGTTTGGCTTCCTGGGGAAAAGTGCCTCCTTTCGGAGTCAACTTGCCTGCGGCCCATGCAGGGCTTTTGCCTACAAATATTCCAGAAGGACGAGGATTTCTCCCAGACCAAAGCTGCCCCCTCCTCCAAACCTGGCTGCCATCGGAGGCCCAAACGTGCCCTACAAAATGACACCTGCCAAGTGGGCTCTTGAGTTTGGCTTCTTGGGTGGAAGTGCCTCATTTCAAAGCCAACTTGCCTAACTTGCCTGCGGCCCGTCCTGGGCTTTTGCCTCCAAAAATTCCAGAAGGAAGAGGATTTCTCCCAGACCAAAGCTGCCCCCTCCTCCAAACCTGGCTGCCATCGGAGGCCCAAACGTGCCCTACAAAATGACACCTGCCAAGTGGGCTCTTGAGTTTGGCTTCTTGGGTGGAAGTACCTCCTTTCAAAGCCAACTTGCCTGCGGCCCGTCCTGGGCTTTTGCCTACAAAAATTCCATAAGGATGACGATTTCTCCCAGACCAAAGCTGCCCCCTCCTCCAAACCTGGCTGCCATTGGAGGCCCAAACGCGCCCTACAAAATGACATCTGCCAAGTGGGCTCTTGAGTTTGGCTTCTTGGGGGAAAGTGCCTCCTTTCAAAGCCAACTTGCCTAACTAGCCTGCGGCCCGTGCTGGGCTTTAGACTAAAAAAATTCCATAAGGACGAGGATTTCTCCCAGACCAAAGCTGCCCCCTCCTCCAAACCTGGCTGCCATCAGAGGCCCAAACGCGCCCCACAAAATGACATCTGCCAAGTGGGCTCTTGAGTTTGGCTTCTTGGGGAAAAGTGCCTCCTTTCGGAGCCAACTTGCCTAACTTGCCTGCGGCCCATGCAGGGCTTTTGCCTACAAAAATTCCAGAAGGACGAGGATTTCTCCCAGACCAAAGCTGCCCCCTCCTCCAAACCTGGCTGCCATCGGAGGCCCAAACGCGCCCCACAAAATGACACCTGCATTGAGGGTTCTTGAGTTTGGCTTCCTGGGGAAAAGTGCCTCCTTTCGGAGTCAACTTGCCTGCGGCCCATGCAGGGCTTTTGCCTACAAATATTCCAGAAGGACGAGGATTTCTCCCAGACCAAAGCTGCCCCCTCCTCCAAACCTGGCTGCCATCGGAGGCCCAAACGTGCCCTACAAAATGACACCTGCCAAGTGGGCTCTTGAGTTTGGCTTCTTGGGTGGAAGTGCCTCATTTCAAAGCCAACTTGCCTGCGGCCCGTCCTGGGCTTTTGCTACAAAAATTCCATAAGGACGAGGATTTCTCCCAGACCAAAGCTGCCCCCTCCTCCAAACCTGGCTGCCATCGGAGGCCCAAACGCGCCCTACAAAATGACATCTGCCAAGTGGGCTCTTGAGATTGGCTTCTTGCGGAAAAGTGCCTCCTTTCAAAGCCAACTTGCCTAACTAGCCGGCAGCCCATTCTGGGCTTTTGCCTACAAAAATTCCATAAGGACGAGGATTTCTCCCAGACCAAAGCTGCCCCCTCCTCCAAACCTAGCTGCCATCGGTGGCCCAAACGCGCCCTACAAAATGACATCTGCCAAGTGGGCTCCTGAGTTTGGCTTCTTGGGGGAAAGTGCCTCCTTTCGGAGCCAACTTGCCTGCAGCCCGTGCTGGGCTTTAGACTACAAAAATTCCATAAGGACGAGGATTTCTCCCAGACCAAAGCTGCCCCCTCCTCCAAACCTGGCTGCCATCGGAGGCCCAAACGCGCCCCACAAAATGACACCTGCATTGAGGGTTCTTGAGTTTGGCTTCTTGGGGAAAAGTGCCTCCTTTCGGAGCCAACTTGCCTAACTTGCCTGCGGCCCGTCCTGGGCTTTTGCCTCCAAAAATTCCATAAGGACGAGGATTTCTCCCAGGCCAAAGCTGCCCCCTCCTCCAAACCTGGCTGCCATCGGAGGCCCAAACGTGCCCTACAAAATGACACCTGCCAAGTGGGCTCTTGAGTTTGGCTTCTTGGGGAAAAGTGACTCCGTTCAAAACCAACTTGCCTGTTTCCCGTCCCGGGCTTTTCCTACAAAAATTCCATAAGGATGAGGATTTCTCCCAGACCAAAGCTGCCCCCTCCTCCAAACCTGGCTGCCATCAGAGGCCCAAACGCGCCCCACAAAATGACACCTGCCAAGTGGGCTCTTGAGTTTGGCTTCTTGGGGAAAAGTGCCTCCTTTCGGAGCCAAATTGCCTAAATTGCCTGCGGCCCGTCCTGGGCTTTTGCCTCCAAAAATTCCAGAAGGACGAGGATTTCTCCCAGACCAAAGCTGCCCCCTCCTCCAAACCTGGCTGCCATCGGAGGCCCAAACGCGCCCCACAAAATGACACCTGCATTGAGGGTTCTTGAGTTTGGCTTCCTGGGGAAAAGTGCCTCCTTTCGGAGTCAACTTGCCTGCGGCCCGTCCTGGGCTTTTGCCTACAAAAATTCCAGAAGGACGAGGATTTCTCCCAGACCAAAGCTGCCCCCTCCTCCAAACCTGGCTGCCATCGGAGGCCCAAACGTGCCCTACAAAATGACACCTGCCAAGTGGGCTCTTGAGTTTGGCTTCTTGGGTGGAAGTGCCTCCTTTCAAAGCCAACTTGCCTAACTTGCCTGCGGCCCATGCAGGGCTTTTGACGACAAAAATTCCATAAGGACGAGGATTTCTCCCAGACCAAAGCTGCCCCCTCCTCCAAACCTGGCTGCCATCAGAGGCCCAAACGCGCCCCACAAAATGACACCTGCATTGAGGGTTCTTGAGTTTGGCTTCCTGGGGAAAAGTGCCTCCTTTCGGAGTCAACTTGCCTGCGGCCCATGCAGGGCTTTTGCCTACAAAAATTCCAGAAGGACGAGGATTTCTCCCAGACCAAAGCTGCCCCCTCCTCCAAACCTGGCTGCCATCGGAGGCCCAAACGTGCCCTACCAAATGACACCTGCCAAGTGGGCTCTTGAGTTTGGCTTCTTGGGTGGAAGTGCCTCCTTTCAAAGCCAACTTGCCTGCGGCCGGTCCTGGGATTTTGCCTACAAAAATTCCATAAGGACGAGGATTTCTCCCAGACCAAAGCTGCCCCCTCCTCCAAACCTGGCTGCCATCGGAGGCCCAAACGCGCCCTACAAAATGACATCTGCCAAGTGGGCTCTTGAGATTGGCTTCTTGCGGAAAAGTGCCTCCTTTCAAAGCCAACTTGCCTAACTAGCCTGCGGCCTGTGCTGGGCTTTAGACTACAAAAATTCCATAAGGACGAGGATTTCTCCCAGACCAAAGCTGCCCCCTCCTCCAAACCTGGCTGCCATCGGAGGCCCAAACGCGCCCTACAAAATGACATCTGCCAAGTGGGCTCTTGAGTTTGGCTTCTTGGGGAAAAGTGCCTCCTTTCGGAGCCAACATGCCTAACTTGCCTGCGGCCCGTCCTGGGCTTTTGCCTCCAAAAATTCCATAAGGACGAGGATTTCTCCCAGACCAAAGCTGCCCCCTCCTCCAAACCTGGCTGCCATCGGAGGCCCAAACGCGCCCCACAAAATGACACCTGCATTGAGGGTTCTTGAGTTTGGCTTCCTGGGGAAAAGTGCCTCCTTTCGGAGTCAACTTGCCTGCGGCCCATGCAGGGCTTTTGCCTCCAAAAATTCCATAAGGACGAGGATTTCTCCCAGACCAAAGCTGCCCCCTCCTCCAAACCTGGCTGCCATCGGAGGCCCAAACGTGCCCTACAAAATGACACCTGCCAAGTGGGCTCTTGAGTTTGGCTTCTTGGGTGGAAGTGCCTCCTTTCAAAGCCAACTTGCCTGCGGCCCGTCCTGGGCTTTTGAGTACCAAAATTCCATAAGGACGAGGATTTCTCCCAGACCAAAGCTGCCCCCTCCTCCAAACCTGGCTGCCATCGGAGGCCCAAACGCGCCCTACAAAATGACATCTGCCAAGTGGGCTCTTGAGATTGGCTTCTTGCGGAAAAGTGCCTCCTTTCAAAGCCAAATTGCCTAACTAGCCTGCAGCCCATTCTGGGCTTTTGCCTACAAAAATTCCATAAGGACGAGGATTTCTCCCAGACCAAAGCTGCCCCCTCCTCCAAACCTAGCTGCCATCGGTGGCCCAAACGCGCCCTACAAAATGACATCTGCCAAGTGGGCTCCTGAGTTTGGCTTCTTGGGGGAAAGTGCCTCCTTTCGGAGCCAACTTGCCTGCAGCCCGTGTTGGGCTTTAGACTACAAAAATTCCATAAGGACGAGGATTTTTCCCAGACCAAAGCTGCCCCCTCCTCCAAACCTGGCTGCCAACAGAGGCCCAAACGCGCCCCACGAAATGACATCTGCATTGAGGGTTCTTGAGTTTGGCTTCTTGGGGAAAAGTGCCTCCTTTCGGAGCCAACTTGCCTAACTTGCCTGCGGCCCGTCCTGGGCTTTTGCCTCCAAAAATTCCAGAAGGAAGAGGATTTCTCCCAGGCCAAAGCTGCCCCCTCCTCCAAACCTGGCTGCCATCGGAGGCCCAAACGTGCCCTACAAAATGACACCTGCCAAGTGGGGTCTTGAGTTTGGCTTCTTGGGGAATAGTGCCTCCTTTCAAAGCCAACTTGCCTGCAGCCAGTGCTGGGCTTTAGACTACAAAAATTCCATAAGGAGGAGGATTTCTCCCAGACCAAAGCTGCCCCCTCCTCCAAACCTGGCTGCCATCGGAGGCCCAAACGTGCCCTACAAAATGACACCTGCCAAGTGGGCTCTTGAGTTTGGCTTCTTGGGGAAAAGTGCCTCCTTTCGAAGCCAACTTGCCTAACTAGCCTGCGGCCCATGCTGGGCTTTTGCCTACAAAAATTCCATAAGGACGAGGATTTCTCCCAGACCAAAGCTGCCCCCTCCTCCAAACCTGGCTGCCATCGGAGGCCCAAACGCGCCCTACAAAATGACATCTGCATTGTTGGTTCTTGAGTTTGGCTTCTTGGGGAAAAGTGCCTCCTTTCGGAGCCAACTTGCCTAACTTGCCTGCGGCCCATGCGGGGTTTTTGCCTACAAAAATTCCATAAGGACGAGGATTTCTCCCAGACCAAAGCTGCCCCCTCCTCCAAACCTGGCTGCCATCGGAGGCCCAAACGTGCCCTACAAAATGACACCTGCCAAGTGGGCTCTTGAGTTTGGCTTCTTGGGGAAAAGTGACTCCGTTCAAAACCAACTTGCCTGTTTCCCGTCCCGGGCTTTTCCTACAAAAATTCCATAAGGACGAGGATTTCTCCCAGACCAAAGCTGCCCCCTCCTCCAAACCTGGCTGCCATCAGAGGCCCAAACGCGCCCCACAAAATGACACCTGCCAAGTGGGCTCTTGAGTTTGGCTTCTTGGGGAAAAGTGCCTCCTTTCGGAGCCAAATTGCCTAAATTGCCTGCGGCCCGTCCTGGGCTTTTGCCTCCAAAAATTCCAGAAGGACGAGGATTTCTCCCAGACCAAAGCTGCCCCCTCCTCCAAACCTGGCTGCCATCGGAGGCCCAAACGCGCCCCACAAAATGACACCTGCATTGAGGGTTCTTGAGTTTGGCTTCCTGGGGAAAAGTGCCTCCTTTCGGAGTCAACTTGCCTTCGGCCCGTCCTGGGCTTTTGCCTACAAAAATTCCAGAAGGACGAGGATTTCTCCCAGACCAAAGCTGCCCCCTCCTCCAAACCTGGCTGCCATCGGAGGCCCAAACGTGCCCTACAAAATGACACCTGCCAAGTGGGCTCTTGAGTTTGGCTTCTTGGGTGGAAGTACCTCCTTTCAAAGCCAACTTGCCTGCGGCCCGTCCTGGGCTTTTGCCTACAAAAATTCCATAAGGATGACGATTTCTCCCAGACCAAAGCTGCCCCCTCCTCCAAACCTGGCTGCCATTGGAGGCCCAAACGCACCCTACAAAATGACATCTGCCAAGTGGGCTCTTGAGTTTGGCTTCTTGAGGAAAAGTGCCTCCTTTCGGAGCCAACTTGCCTAACTTGCCTGCGGCCCATGCAGGGCTTTTGACGACAAAAATTCCATAAGGACGAGGATTTCTCCCAGACCAAAGCTGCCCCCTCCTCCAAACCTGGCTGCCATCAGAGGCCCAAACGCGCCCCACAAAATGACACCTGCATTGAGGGTTCTTGAGTTTGGCTTCCTGGGGAAAAGTGCCTCCTTTCGGAGTCAACTTGCCTGCGGCCCATGCAGGGCTTTTGCCTACAAAAATTCCAGAAGGACGAGGATTTCTCCCAGACCAAAGCTGCCCCCTCCTCCAAACCTGGCTGCCATCGGAGGCCCAAACGTGCCCTACCAAATGACACCTGCCAAGTGGGCTCTTGAGTTTGGCTTCTTGGGTGGAAGTGCCTCCTTTCAAAGCCAACTTGCCTGCGGCCGGTCCTGGGATTTTGCCTACAAAAATTCCATAAGGACGAGGATTTCTCCCAGACCAAAGCTGCCCCCTCCTCCAAACCTGGCTGCCATCGGAGGCCCAAACGCGCCCTACAAAATGACATCTGCCAAGTGGGCTCTTGAGATTGGCTTCTTGCGGAAAAGTGCCTCCTTTCAAAGCCAACTTGCCTAACTAGCCTGCGGCCTGTGCTGGGCTTTAGACTACAAAAATTCCATAAGGACGAGGATTTCTCCCAGACCAAAGCTGCCCCCTCCTCCAAACCTGGCTGCCATCAGAGGCCCAAACGCGCCCCACAAAATGACATCTGCCAAGTGGGCTCTTGAGTTTGGCTTCTTGGGGAAAAGTGCCTCCTTTCGGAGCCAACATGCCTAACTTGCCTGCGGCCCGTCCTGGGCTTTTGCCTCCAAAAATTCCATAAGGACGAGGATTTCTCCCAGACCAAAGCTGCCCCCTCCTCCAAACCTGGCTGCCATCGGAGGCCCAAACGCGCCCCACAAAATGACACCTGCATTGAGGGTTCTTGAGTTTGGCTTCCTGGGGAAAAGTGCCTCCTTTCGGAGTCAACTTGCCTGCGGCCCATGCAGGGCTTTTGCCTCCAAAAATTCCAGAAGGACGAGGATTTCTCCCAGACCAAAGCTGCCCCCTCCTCCAAACCTGGCTGCCATCGGAGGCCCAAACGTGCCCTACAAAATGACACCTGCCAAGTGGGCTCTTGAGTTTGGCTTCTTGGGTGGAAGTGCCTCCTTTCAAAGCCAACTTGCCTGCGGCCCGTCCTGGGCTTTTGAGTACCAAAATTCCATAAGGACGAGGATTTCTCCCAGACCAAAGCTGCCCCCTCCTCCAAACCTGGCTGCCATCGGAGGCCCAAACACGCCCTACAAAATGACATCTGCCAAGTGGGCTCTTGAGATTGGCTTCTTGCGGAAAAGTGCCTCCTTTCAAAGCCAAATTGCCTAACTAGCCTGCAGCCCATTCTGGGCTTTTGCCTACAAAAATTCCATAAGGACGAGGATTTCTCCCAGACCAAAGCTGCCCCCTCCTCCAAACCTAGCTGCCATCGGTGGCCCAAACGCGCCCTACAAAATGACATCTGCCAAGTGGGCTCCTGAGTTTGGCTTCTTGGGGGAAAGTGCCTCCTTTCGGAGCCAACTTGCCTGCAGCCCGTGTTGGGCTTTAGACTACAAAAATTCCATAAGGACGAGGATTTTTCCCAGACCAAAGCTGCCCCCTCCTCCAAACCTGGCTGCCAACAGAGGCCCAAACGCGCCCCACGAAATGACATCTGCATTGAGGGTTCTTGAGTTTGGCTTCTTGGGGAAAAGTGCCTCCTTTCGGAGCCAACTTGCCTAACTTGCCTGCGGCCCGTCCTGGGCTTTTGCCTCCAAAAATTCCAGAAGGAAGAGGATTTCTCCCAGGCCAAAGCTGCCCCCTCCTCCAAACCTGGCTGCCATCGGAGGCCCAAACGTGCCCTACAAAATGACACCTGCCAAGTGGGGTCTTGAGTTTGGCTTCTTGGGGAAAAGTGCCTCCTTTCAAAGCCAACTTGCCTGCAGCCCGTGCTGGGCTTTAGACTACAAAAATTCCATAAGGAGGAGGATTTCTCCCAGACCAAAGCTGCCCCCTCCTCCAAACCTGGCTGCCATCGGAGGCCCAAACGTGCCCTACAAAATGACACCTGCCAAGTGGGCTCTTGAGTTTGGCTTCTTGGGGAAAAGTGCCTCCTTTCGAAGCCAACTTGCCTAACTAGCCTGCCGCCCATGCTGGGCTTTTGCCTACAAAAATTCCATAAGGACGAGGATTTCTCCCAGACCAAAGCTGCCCCCTCCTCCAAACCTGGCTGCCATCGGAGGCCCAAACGCGCCCTACAAAATGACATCTGCATTGTGGGTTCTTGAGTTTGGCTTCTTGGGGAAAAGTGCCTCCTTTCAAAGCCAACTTGCCTAACTTGCCTGCGGCCCATGCGGGGTTTTTGCCTACAAAAATTCCATAAGGACGAGGATTTCTCCCAGACCAAAGCTGCCCCCTCCTCCAAACCTGGCTGCCATCGGAGGCCCAAACGCGCCCTAGAAAATGACACCTGCCAAGTGGGCTCTTGAGTTTGGCTTATTGGGGAAAAGTGACTCCTTTCAAAACCAACTTGCCTGCGTCCCGTCCCGGGCTTTTGCTACAAAAATTCCATAAGGACGAGGATTTCTCCCAGACCAAAGCTGCCCCCTCCTCCAAACCTGGCTGCCATCGGAGGCCCAAACGCGCCCCACAAAATGACACCTGCATTGAGGGTTCTTGAGTTTGGCTTCCTGGGGAAAAGTGCCTCCTTTCGGAGTCAACTTGCCTGCGGCCCGTCCTGGGCTTTTGCCTCCAAAAATTCCAGAAGGAAGAGGATTTCTCCCAGACCAAAGCTGCCCCCTCCTCCAAACCTGGCTGCCATCGGAGGCCCAAACGCGCCCTACAAAATGACATCTGCCAAGTGGGCTCTTGAGTTTGGCTTCTTGGGTGGAAGTACCTCCTTTCAAAGCCAACTTGCCTGCGGCCCGTCCTGGGCTTTTGCCTACAAAAATTCCATAAGGACGAGGATTTCTCCCAGACCAAAGCTGCCCCCTCCTCCAAACCTGGCTGCCATTGGAGGCCCAAACGCGCCCTACAAAATGACATCTGCCAAGTGGGCTCTTGAGTTTGGCTTCTTGGGGGAAAGTGCCTCCTTTCAAAGCCAACTTGCCAAACTAGCCTGCGGCCCGTGCTGGGCTTTAGACTACAAAAATTCCATAAGGACGAGGATTTCTCCCAGAACAAAGCTGCCCCCTCCTCCAAACCTGGCTGCCATCAGAGGCCCAAAAGCGCCCCACAAAATGACATCTGCCAAGTGGGCTCTTGAGTTTGGCTTCTTGGGGAAAAGTGCCTCCTTTCGGAGCCAACTTGCCTAACTTGCCTGCGGCCCGTACTGGGCTTTTCCCTCCAAAAATTCCATAAGGACGAGGATTTCTCCCAGACCAAAGCTGCCCCCTCCTCCAAACCTGGCTGCCATCAGAGGCCCAAACGCGCCCCACAAAATGACATCTGCCAAGTGGGCTCTTGAGTTTGGCTTCCTGGGGAAAAGTGCATCCTTTCGGAGTCAACTTGCCTGCGGCCCATGCAGGGCTTTTGCCTACAAAAATTCCAGAAGGACGAGGATTTCTCCCAGACCAAAGCTGCCCCCTCCTCCAAACCTAGCTGCCATCGGTGGCCCAAACGCGCCCTACAAAATGACATCTGCCAAGTGGGCTCCTGAGTTTGGCTTCTTGGGGGAAAGTGCCTCCTTTCGGAGCCAACTTGCCTGCAGCCCGTGCTGGGCTTTAGACTACAAAAATTCCATAAGGACGAGGATTTCTCCCAGACCAAAGCTGCCCCCTCCTCCAAACCTGGCTGCCATCGGAGGCCCAAACGCGCCCCACAAAATGACATCTGCATTGAGGGTTCTTGAGTTTGGCTTCTTGGGGAAAAGTGCCTCCTTTCGGAGCCAAATTGCCTAACTTGCCTGCGGACCGTCCTGGGCTTTTGCTACAAAAATTCCATAAGGACGAGGATTTCTCCCAGACCAAAGCTGCCTCCTCCTCCAAACCTGGCTGCCATCGGAGGCCCAAACGCGCCCTACAAAATGACATCTGCCAAGTGGGCTCTTGAGTTTGGCTTCTTGGGGAAAAGTGCCTCCTTTCGGAGCCAACTTGCCTAACTAGCCTGCAGCCCGTGCTGGGCTTTAGACTACAAAAATTCCATAAGGACGAGGATTTCTCCCAGACCAAAGCTGCCCCCTCCTCCAAACCTGGCTGCCATCGGAGGCCCAAACGCGCCCTACAAAATGACACCTGCCAAGTGGGCTCTTGAGTTTGGCTTCTTGCGGAAAAGTGCCTCCTTTCAAAGCCAACTTGCCTAACTAGCCTGCGGCCCGTGCTGGGCTTTAGACTACAAAAATTCCATAAGGACGAGGATTTCTCCCAGACCAAAGCTGCCCCCTCCTCCAAACCTGGCTGCCATCGGAGGCCCAAACGCGCCCCACAAAATGACATCTGCATTGAGGGTTCTTGAGTTTGGCTTCTTGGGGAAAAGTGCCTCCTTTCAAAGCCAACTTGCCTAACTTGCCTGCGGCCAGTCCTGGGCTTTAGCCTCCAAAAATTCCAGAAGGACGAGGATTTCTCCCAGACCAAAGCTGCCACCTCCTCCAAACCTGGCTGCCATCGGAGGCCCAAACGTGCCCTACAAAATGACACCTGTCAACTGGGCTCTTGAGTTTGGCTTCTTGGGGAAAAGTGACTCCTTTCAAAACCAACTTGCCTGTGTCCCGTCCCGGGCTTTTGCTACAAAAATTCCATAAGGACGAGGATTCCTCCCAGACCAAAGCTGCCCCCTCCTCCAAACCTGGCTGCCATCGGAGGCCCAAACGTGCCCTACAAAATGACATCTGCGAAGTGGGCTCTTGAGTTTGGCTTCTTGGGTGGAAGTGCCTCCTTTCAAAGCCAACTTGCCTGCGGCCCGTCCTGGGCTTTTGCCTACAAAAATTCCATAAGGACGAGGATTTCTCCCAGACCAAAGCTGCCCCCTCCTCCAAACCTGGCTGCCATCGGAGGCCCAAACGCGCCCTACAAAATGACATCTGCCAAGTGGGCTCTTGAGTTTGGCTTCTTGCGGAAAATTGCCTCCTTTCAAAGCCAACTTGCCTAACTAGCCTGCAGCCCATTCTGGGCTTTTGCCTCCAAAAATTCCATAAGGACGAGGATTTCTCCCAGACCAAAGCTGCCCCCTCCTCCAAACCTAGCTGCCATCGGTGGCCCAAACGCGCCCTACAAAATGACATCTGCCAAGTGGGCTCCTGAGTTTGGCTTCTTTGGGGAAATTGCCTCCTTTCAAAGCCAACTTGCCTGCAGCCAGTGCTGGGTTTTAGACTACAAAAATTCCATAAGAACGAGGATTTCTCCCAGACCAAAGCTGCCCCCTCCTCCAAACCTGGCTGCCATCGGAGGCCCAAACGTGCCCTACAAAATGACATCTGCCAAGTGGGCTCTTGAGTTTGGCTTCTTGGGTGGAAGTGCCTCCTTTCAAAGCCAACTTGCCTGCGGCCCGTCCTGGGCTTTTGCCTACAAAAATTCCAGAAGGACGAGGATTTCTCCCAGACCAAAGCTGCCCCCTCCTCCAAACCTGGCTGCCATCGGAGGCCCAAACGCGCCCTACAAAATGACATCTGCCAAGTGGGCTCTTGAGTTTGGCTTCCTGGGGAAAAGTGCCTCCTTTCGGAGTCAACTTGCCGGCGGCCCATGCAGGGCTTTTGCCTACAAAAATTCCATAAGGACGAGGATTTCTCCCAGAACAAAGCTGCCCCCTCCTCCAAACCTGGCTGCCATCGGAGGCCCAAACGCGCCCTACAAAATGACATCTGCCAAGTGGGCTCTTGAGTTTGGCTTCTTGGGGGAAAGTGCCTCCTTTCAAAGCCAACTTGCCTGCGACCCGTCCCGGACGTTTGCCTACAAAAATTCCATAAGGACGAGGATTCCTCCCAGACCAAAGCTGCCCCCTCCGCCAAACCTGGCTGCCATCGGAGGCCCAAACGCGCCCTACAAAATGACACCTGCCAAGTGGGCTCTTGAGTTTGGCTTCTTGGGTGGAAGTGCCTCCTTTCAAAGCCAACTTGCCTGCGGCCCGTCCTGGGCTTTTGCCTACAAAAATTCCATAAGGACGAGGATTTCTCCCAGACCAAAGCTGCCCCCTCCTCCAAACCTGGCTGCCATCGGAGGCCCAAACGCGCCCTACAAAATGACATCTGCCAAGTGGGCTCTTGAGTTTGGCTTCTTGGGGAAAAGTGCCTCCTTTCGGAGCCAACTTGCCTAACTATCCTGCGGCCCGTGCTGGGCTTTAGACTACAAAAATTCCATAAGGACGAGGATTTCTCCCAGGCCAAAGCTGCCCCCTCCTCCAAACCTGGCTGCCATCAGAGGCCCAAACGCGCCCCACAAAATGACATCTGCATTGAGGGTTCTTGAGTTTGGCTTCTTGGGGAAAAGTGCCTCCTTTCGGAGCCAACTTGCCTAACTTGCCTGCGGCCCGTCCTGGGCTTTTGCCTCCAAAAATTCCAGAAGGAAGAGGATTTCTCCCAGGCCAAAGCTGCCCCCTCCTCCAAACCTGGCTGCCATCGGAGGCCCAAACGTGCCCTACAAAATGACACCTGCCAAGTGGGCTCTTGAGTTTGGCTTCTTGGGGAAAAGTGCCTCCTTTCGAAGCCAACTTGCCTAACTAGCCTGCGGCCCATGCTGGGCTTTTGCCTACAAAAATTCCATAAGCACGAGGATTTCTCCCAGACCAAAGCTGCCCCCTCCTCCAAACCTGGCTGCCATCGGAGGACCAAACGCGCCCTACAAAATGACATCTGCATTGTGGGTTCTTGAGTTTGGCTTCTTGGGGAAAAGTGACTCCTTTCAAAACCAACTTGCCTGCATCCCGTCGCGGGCTTTTGCTACAAAAATTCCATAAGGACGAGGATTCCTCCCAGACCAAAGCTGCCCCCTCCTCCAAACCTGGCTGCCATCGGAGGCCCAAACGCGCCCTACAAAATGACATCTGCCAAGTGGGCTCTTGAGTTTGGGTTTCTGGGGAAAAGTGCCTCCTTTCGGAGTCAACTTGCCTGCGGCCCATGCAGGGCTCTTGCCGACAAAAATTCCATAAGGACGAGGATTTCTCCCAGACCAAAGCTGCCCCCTCCTCCAAACCTGGCTGCCATCGGAGGCCCAAACGAGCCCTACAAAATGACATCTGCCAAGTGGGCTCTTGAGTTTGGCTTCTTGGGTGGAAGTACCTGCTTTCAAAGCCAACTTGCCTGCGGCCCGTGCTGGGCTTTTGCCTACAAAAATTCCATAAGGACGAGGATTTCTCCCAGACCAAAGCTGCCCCCTCCTCCAAACCTGGCTGCCATCGGAGGCCCAAACGCGCCCTACAAAATGACATCTGCCAAGTGGGCTCTTGAGTTTGGCTTCTTGGGGGAAAGTGCCTCCTTTCAAAGCCAACTTGCCAAACTAGCCTGCGGCCCGTGCTGGGCTTTAGACTACAAAAATTCCATAAGGACGAGGATTTCTCGCAGACCAAAGCTGCCCCCTCCTCCAAACCTGGCTGCCATCAGAGGCCCAAACGCGCCCCACAAAATGACATCTGCCAAGTGGGCTCTTGAGTTTGGCTTCTTGGGGAAAAGTGCCTCCTTTCGGAGCCAACTTGCCTAACTTGCCTGCGGCCCGTCCTGGGCTTTTGCCTCCAAAAATTCCAGAAGGACGAGGATTTCTCCCAGACCAAAGCTGCCCCCTCCTCCAAACCTGGCTGCCATCGGAGGCCCAAACGCGCCCCACAAAATGACACCTGCATTGAGGGTTCTTGAGTTTGGCTTCCTGGGGAAAAGTGCCTCCTTTCGGAGTCAACTTGCCTGCGGCCCATGCAGGGCTTTTGCCTACAAAAATTCCATAAGGACGAGGATTTCTCCCAGACCAAAGCTGCCCCCTCCTCCAAACCTGGCTGCCATCGTTGGCCCAAACGCGCCCTACAAAATGACATCTGCCAAGTGGGCTCCTGAGTTTGGCTTCTTGGGGGAAAGTTCCTCCTTTCGGAGCCAACTTGCCTGCAGCCCGTGCTGGGCTTTAGACTACAAAAATTCCATAAGGACGAGGATTTCTCCCAGACCAAAGCTGCCCCTCCTCCAAACCTGGCTGCCATCGGAGGCCCAAACGCGCCCTACAAAATGACACCTGCCAAGTGGGCTCTTGAGTTTGGCTTCTTGGGGAAAAGTGCCTCCTTTCGGAGCCAAATTGCCTAACTTGCCTGCGGCCCGTCCTGGGCTTTTGCTACAAAAATTCCATAAGGACGAGGATATCTCCCAAACCAAAGCTGCCCCCTCCTCCAAACCTGGCTGCCATCGGAGGCCCAAACGCGCCCTACAAAATGACATCTGCCAAGTGGGCTCTTGAGTTTGGCTTCTTGGGGAAAAGTGCCTCCTTTCGGAGCCAACTTGCCTAACTTGCCTGCGGCCCGTCCTGGGCTTTTGCCTCCAAAAATTCCATAAGGACGAGGATTTCTCCCAGACCAAAGCTGCCCCCTCCTCCAAACCTGGCTGCCATCGGAGGCCCAAACGTGCCCCACAAAATGACACCTGCATTGAGGGTTCTTGAGTTTGGCTTCCTGGGGAAAAGTGCCTCCTTTCGGAGTCAACTTGCCTGCGGCCCATGCAGGGCTTTTGCCGACAAAAATTCCATAAGGACGAGGATTTCTCCCAGACCAAAGCTGCCCCCTCCTCCAAACCTAGCTGCCATCGGTGGCCCAAACGCGCCCTACAAAATGACATCTGTCAAGTGGGCTCCTGAGTTTGGCTTCTTGGGGGAAAGTTCCTCCTTTCGGAGCCAACTTGCCTGCAGCCCGTCCTGGGCTTTAGACTACAAAAATTCCATAAGGACGAGGATTTCTCCCAGACCAAAGCTGCCCCCTCCTCCAAACCTGGCTGCCATCGGAGGCCCAAACGCGCCCCACAAAATGACATCTGCATTGAGGGTTCTTGAGTTTGGCTTCTTGGGGAAAAGTGCCTCCTTTCGGAGCCAAATTGCCTAACTTGCCTGCGGACCGTCCTGGGCTTTTGCTACAAAAATTCCATAAGGACGAGGATTTCTCCCAGACCAAAGCTGCCTCCTCCTCCAAACCTGGCTGCCATCGGAGGCCCAAACGCGCCCTACAAAATGACATCTGCCAAGTGGGCTCTTGAGTTTGGCTTCTTGGGGAAAAGTGTCTCCTTTCAAAGCAACTTGCCTAACTTGCCTGCGGCCCATGCGGGGTTTTTGCCTACAAAAATTCCATAAGGACGAGGATTTCTCCCAGACCAAAGCTGCCCCCTCCTCCAAACCTGGCTGCCATCGGAGGCCCAAACGCGCCCTACAAAATGACACCTGCCAAGTGGGCTCTTGAGTTTGGCTTCTTGCGGAAAAGTGCCTCCTTTCAAAGCCAACTTGCCTAACTAGCCTGCGGCCCGTGCTGGGCTTTAGACTACAAAAATTCCATAAGGACGAGGATTTCTCCCAGACCAAAGCTGCCCCCTCCTCCAAACCTGGCTGCCATCGGAGGCCCAAACGCGCCCCACAAAATGACATCTGCATTGAGGTTTCTTGAGTTTGGCTTCTTGGGGAAAAGTGCCTCCTTTCAAAACCAACTTGCCTAACTTGCCTGCGGCCAGTCCTGGGCTTTAGCCTCCAAAAATTCCAGAAGGACGAGGATTTCTCCCAGGCCAAAGCTGCCACCTCCTCCAAACCTGGCTGCCATCGGAGGCCCAAACGTGCCCTACAAAATGACACCTGTCAACTGGGCTCTTGAGTTTGGCTTCTTGGGGAAAAGTGACTCCTTTCAAAACCAACTTGCCTGTGTCCCGTCCCGGGCTTTTGCTACAAAAATTCCATAAGGACGAGGATTCCTCCCAGACCAAAGCTGCCACCTCCTCCAAACCTGGCTGCCATCGGAGGCCCAAACGTGCCCTACAAAATGACATCTGCCAAGTGGGCTCTTGAGTTTGGCTTCTTGGGTGGAAGTGCCTCCTTTCAAAGCCAACTTGCCTGCGGCCCGTCCTGGGCTTTTGCCTACAAAAATTCCATAAGGACGAGGATTTCTCCCAGACCAAAGCTGCCCCCTCCTCCAAACCTGGCTGCCATCGGAGGCCCAAACGCGCCCTACAAAATGACATCTGCCAAGTGGGCTCTTGAGTTTGGCTTCTTGCGGAAAATTGCCTCCTTTCAAAGCCAACTTGCCTAACTAGCCTGCAGCCCATTCTGGGCTTTTGCCTCCAAAAATTCCATAAGGACGAGGATTTCTCCCAGACCAAAGCTGCCCCCTCCTCCAAACCTAGCTGCCATCGGTGGCCCAAACGCGCCCTACAAAATGACATCTGCCAAGTGAGCTCCTGAGTTTGGCTTCTTGGGGGAAAGTGCCTCCTTTCAAAGCCAACTTGCCTGCAGCCCGTGCTGGGTTTTAGACTACAAAAATTCCATAAGAACGAGGATTTCTCCCAGACCAAAGCTGCCCCCTCCTCCAAACCTGGCTGCCATCGGAGGCCCAAACGTGCCCTACAAAATGACATCTGCCAAGTGGGCTCTTGAGTTTGGCTTCTTGGGTGGAAGTGCCTCCTTTCAAAGCCAACTTGCCTGCGGCCCGTCTTGGGCTTTTGCCTACAAAAATTCCAGAAGGACGAGGATTTCTCCCAGACCAAAGCTGCCCCCTCCTCCAAACCTGGCTGCCATCGGAGGCCCAAACGCGCCCTACAAAATGACATCTGCATTGTGGGTTCTTGAGTTTGGCTTCTTGGGGAAAAGTGCCTCCTTTCAAAGCCAACTTGCCTAACTTGCCTGCGGCCCATGCGGGGTTTTTGCCTACAAAAATTCCATAAGGACGAGGATTTCTCCCAGACCAAAGCTGCCCCCTCCTCCAAACCTGGCTGCCATCGGAGGCCCAAACGCGCCCTACAAAATGACATCTGCCAAGTGGGCTCTTGAGTTTGGCTTCTTGCGGAAAAGTGCCTCCTTTCGGAGCCAACTTGCCTAACTATCCTGCGGCCCGTGCTGGGCTTTAGACTACAAAAATTCCATAAGGACGAGGATTTCTCCCAGACCAAAGCTGCCCCCTCCTCCAAACCTGGCTGCCATCAGAGGCCCAAACGCGCCCCACAAAATGACATCTGCATTGAGGGTTCTTGAGTTTGGCTTCTTGGGGAAAAGTGCCTCCTTTCGGAGCCAACTTGCCTAACTTGCCTGCGGCCCGTCCTGGGCTTTTGCCTACAAAAATTCCCGAAGGAAGAGGATTTCTCCCAGGCCAAAGCTGCCCCCTCCTCCAAACCTGGCTGCCATCGGAGGCCCAAACGTGCCCTACAAAATGACACCTGCCAAGTGGGCTCTTGAGTTTGGCTTCTTGGGGAAAAGTGCCTCCTTTCGAAGCCAACTTGCCTAACTAGCCTGCGGCCCATGCTGGGCTTTTGCCTACAAAAATTCCATAAGGACGAGGATTTCTCCCAGACCAAAGCTGCCCCCTCCTCCAAACCTGGCTGCCATCGGAGGTCCAAACGCGCCCTACAAAATGACATCTGCCAAGTGGGCTCTTGAGTTTGGCTTTCTGGGGAAAAGTGCCTCCTTTCGGAGTCAACTTGCCTGCGGCCCATGCAGGGCTCTTGCCGACAAAAATTCCATAAGGACGAGGATTTCTCCCAGACCAAAGCTGCCCCCTCCTCCAAACCTGGCTGCCATCGGAGGCCCAAACGCGCCCTACAAAATGACATCTGCCAAGTGGGCTCTTGAGTTTGGCTTCTTGGGTGGAAGTACCTGCTTTCAAAGCCAACTTGCCTGCGGCCCGTCCTGGGCTTTTGCCTACAAAAATTCCATAAGGACGAGGATTTCTCCCAGACCAAAGCTGCCCCCTCCTCCAAACCTGGCTGCCATCGGAGGCCCAAACGCGCCCTACAAAATGACATCTGCCAAGTGGGCTCTTGAGTTTGGCTTCTTGGGGGAAAGTGCCTCCTTTCAAAGCCAACTTGCCTGTGTCCCGTCCCGGGCTTTTGCTACAAAAATTCCATAAGGACGAGGATTCCTCCCAGACCAAAGCTGCCCCCTCCTCCAAACCTGGCTGCCATCGGAGGCCCAAACGTGCCCTACAAAATGACATCTGCCAAGTGGGCTCTTGAGTTTGGCTTCTTGGGTGGAAGTGCCTCCTTTCAAAGCCAACTTGCCTGCGGCCCGTCCTGGGCTTTTGCCTACAAAAATTCCATAAGGACGAGGATTTCTCCCAGACCAAAGCTGCCCCCTCCTCCAAACCTGGCTGCCATCGGAGGCCCAAACGCGCCCTACAAAATGACATCTGCCAAGTGGGCTCTTGAGTTTGGCTTCTTGCGGAAAATTGCCTCCTTTCAAAGCCAACTTGCCTAACTAGCCTGCAGCCCATTCTGGGCTTTTGCCTCCAAAAATTCCATAAGGACGAGGATTTCTCCCAGACCAAAGCTGCCCCCTCCTCCAAACCTAGCTGCCATCGGTGGCCCAAACGCGCCCTACAAAATGACATCTGCCAAGTGGGCTCCTGAGTTTGGCTTCTTGGGGGAAAGTGCCTCCTTTCAAAGCCAACTTGCCTGCAGCCCGTGCTGGGTTTTAGACTACAAAAATTCCATAAGAACGAGGATTTCTCCCAGACCAAAGCTGCCCCCTCCTCCAAACCTGGCTGCCATCGGAGGCCCAAACGTGCCCTACAAAATGACATCTGCCAAGTGGGCTCTTGAGTTTGGCTTCTTGGGTGGAAGTGCCTCCTTTCAAAGCCAACTTGCCTGCGGCCCGTCCTGGGCTTTTGCCTACAAAAATTCCAGAAGGACGAGGATTTCTCCCAGACCAAAGCTGCCCCCTCCTCCAAACCTGGCTGCCATCGGAGGCCCAAACGCGCCCTACAAAATGACATCTGCCAAGTGGGCTCTTGAGTTTGGCTTCTTGGGGAAAAGTGCCTCCTTTCGGAGTCAACTTGCCGGCGGCTCATGCAGGGCTTTTGCCTACAAAAATTCCATAAGGACGAGGATTTCTCCCAGGCCAAAGCTGCCCCCTCCTCCAAACCTGGCTGCCATCGGAGGCCCAAAGGTGCCCTACAAAATGACACCTGCCAAGTGGGCTCTTGAGTTTGGCTTCTTGGGGAAAAGTGACTCCTTTCAAAACCAACTTGCCTGCGGCCCGTCCCGGGCTTTTGCCTCCAAAAATTCCATAAGGACGAGGATTCCTCCCAGACCAAAGCTGCCCCCTCCTCCAAACCTGGCTGCCATCGGAGGCCCAAACGTGCCCTACAAAATGACATCTGCCATGTGGGCTCTTGAGTTTGGCTTCTTGGGTGGAAGTGCCTCCTTTCAAAGCCAACTTGCCTGCGGCCCGTCCTGGGCTTTTGCCTACAAAAATTCCATAAGGACGAGGATTTCTCCCAGACCAAAGCTGCCCCCTCCTCCAAACCTGGCTGCCATCGGAGGCCCAAACGCGCCCTACAAAATGACATCTGCATTGTGGGTTCTTGAGTTTGGCTTCTTGGGGAAAAGTGCCTCCTTTCAAAGCCAACTTGCCTAACTTGCCTGCGGCCCATGCGGGGTTTTTGCCTACAAAAATTCCATAAGGACGAGGATTTCTCCCAGACCAAAGCTGCCCCCTCCTCCAAACCTGGCTGCCATCGGAGGCCCAAACGCGCCCTACAAAATGACATCTGCCAAGTGGGCTCTTGAGTTTGGCTTCTTGCGGAAAAGTGCCTCCTTTCGGAGCCAACTTGCCTAACTATCCTGCGGCCCGTGCTGGGCTTTAGACTACAAAAATTCCATAAGGACGAGGATTTCTCCCAGACCAAAGCTGCCCCCTCCTCCAAACCTGGCTGCCATCAGAGGCCCAAACGCGCCCCACAAAATGACATCTGCATTGAGGGTTCTTGAGTTTGGCTTCTTGGGGAAAAGTGCCTCCTTTCGGAGCCAACTTGCCTAACTTGCCTGCGGCCCGTCCTGGGCTTTTGCCTCCAAAAATTCCCGAAGGAAGAGGATTTCTCCCAGGCCAAAGCTGCCCCCTCCTCCAAACCTGGCTGCCATCGGAGGCCCAAACGTGCCCTACAAAATGACACCTGCCAAGTGGGCTCTTGAGTTTGGCTTCTTGGGGAAAAGTGCCTCCTTTCGAAGCCAACTTGCCTAACTAGCCTGCGGCCCATGCTGGGCTTTTGCCTACAAAAATTCCATAAGGACGAGGATTTCTCCCAGACCAAAGCTGCCCCCTCCTCCAAACCTGGCTGCCATCGGAGGTCCAAACGCGCCCTACAAAATGACATCTGCCAAGTGGGCTCTTGAGTTTGGCTTTCTGGGGAAAAGTGCCTCCTTTCGGAGTCAACTTGCCTGCGGCCCATGCAGGGCTCTTGCCGACAAAAATTCCATAAGGACGAGGATTTCTCCCAGACCAAAGCTGCCCCCTCCTCCAAACCTGGCTGCCATCGGAGGCCCAAACGCGCCCTACAAAATGACATCTGCCAAGTGGGCTCTTGAGTTTGGCTTCTTGGGTGGAAGTACCTGCTTTCAAAGCCAACTTGCCTGCGGCCCGTCCTGGGCTTTTGCCTACAAAAATTCCATAAGGACGAGGATTTCTCCCAGACCAAAGCTGCCCCCTCCTCCAAACCTGGCTGCCATCGGAGGCCCAAACGCGCCCTACAAAATGACATCTGCCAAGTGGGCTCTTGAGTTTGGCTTCTTGGGGGAAAGTGCCTCCTTTCAAAGCCAACTTGCCAAACTAGCCTGCGGCCCGTGCTGGGCTTTAGACTACAAAAATTCCATAAGGACGAGGATTTCTCCCAGACCAAAGCTGCCCCCTCCTCCAAACCTGGCTGCCATCAGAGGCCCAAACGCGCCCCACAAAATGACATCTGCCAAGTGGGCTCTTGAGTTTGGCTTCTTGGGGAAAAGTGCCTCCTTTCGGAGCCAACTTGCCTAACTTGCCTGCGGCCCGTCCTGGGCTTTTGCCTCCAAAAATTCCAGAAGGACGAGGATTTCTCCCAGACCAAAGCTGCCCCCTCCTCCAAACCTGGCTGCCATCGGAGGCCCAAACGCGCCCCACAAAATGACACCTGCATTGAGGGTTCTTGAGTTTGGCTTCCTGGGGAAAAGTGCCTCCTTTCGGAGTCAACTTGCCTGCGGCCCATGCAGGGCTTTTGCCTACAAAAATTCCATAAGGACGAGGATTTCTCCCAGACCAAAGCTGCCCCCTCCTCCAAACCTGGCTGCCATCGTTGGCCCAAACGCGCCCTACAAAATGACATCTGCCAAGTGGGCTCCTGAGTTTGGCTTCTTGGGGGAAAGTTCCTCCTTTCGGAGCCAACTTGCCTGCAGCCCGTGCTGGGCTTTAGACTACAAAAATTCCATAAGGACGAGGATTTCTCCCAGACCAAAGCTGCCCCTCCTCCAAACCTGGCTGCCATCGGAGGCCCAAACGCGCCCCACAAAATGACATCTGCATTGAGGGTTCTTGAGTTTGGCTTCTTGGGGAAAAGTGCCTCCTTTCGGAGCCAAATTGCCTAACTTGCCTGCGGCCCGTCCTGGGCTTTTGCTACAAAAATTCCATAAGGACGAGGATTTCTCCCAGACCAAAGCTGCCCCCTCCTCCAAACCTGGCTGCCATCGGAGGCCCAAACGCGCCCTACAAAATGACACCTGCCAAGTGGGCTCTTGAGTTTGGCTTCTTGGGGGAAAGTGCCTCCTTTCAAAGCCAACTTGCCTGCGGCCCGTCCTGGGCTTTTGAGTACAAAAATTCCATAAGGACGAGGATTTCTCCCAGACCAAAGCTGCCCCCTCCTCCAAACCTAGCTGCCATCGGTGGCCCAAACGCGCCCTACAAAATGACATCTGTCAAGTGGGCTCCTGAGTTTGGCTTCTTGGGGGAAAGTTCCTCCTTTCGGAGCCAACTTGCCTGCAGCCCGTGCTGGGCTTTAGACTACAAAAATTCCATAAGGACGAGGATTTCTCCCAGACCAAAGCTGCCCCTCCTCCAAACCTGGCTGCCATCGGAGGCCCAAACGCGCCCCACAAAATGACACCTGCATTGAGGGTTCTTGAGTTTGGCTTCTTGGGGAAAAGTGCCTCCTTTCGGAGCCAACTTGCCTAACTTGCCTGCGTCCCGTGCTGGGCTTTTGCCTCCAAAAATTCCATAAGGACGAGGATTTCTCCCAGACCAAAGCTGCCTCCTCCTCCAAACCTGGCTGCCATCGGAGGCCCAAACGCGCCCTACAAAATGACATCTGCATTGTGGGTTCTTGAGTTTGGCTTCTTGGGGAAAAGTGCCTCCTTTCAAAGCAACTTGCCTAACTTGCCTGCGGCCCATGCGGGGTTTTTGCCTACAAAAATTCCATAAGGACGAGGATTTCTCCCAGACCAAAGCTGCCCCCTCCTCCAAACCTGGCTGCCATCGGAGGCTCAAACGCGCCCTACAAAATGACATCTGCCAAGTGGGCTCTTGAGTTTGGCTTTCTGGGGAAAAGTGCCTCCCTTCGGAGTCAACTTGCCTGCGGCCCATGCAGGGCTTTTGCCTACAAAAATTCCAGAAGGACGAGGATTTCTCCCAGACCAAAGCTGCCCCCTCCTCCAAACCTGGCTGCCATCGGAGGCCCAAACGTGCCCTACAAAATGACATCTGCCAACTGGGCTCTTGAGTTTGGCTTCTTGGGTGGAAGTACCTCCTTTCAAAGCCAACTTGCCTGCGGCCCGTCCTGGGATTTGCCTACAAAAATTCCATAAGGACGAGGATTTCTCCCAGACCAAAGCTGCCCCCTCCTCCAAACCTGGCTGCCATCGGAGGCCCAAACTCGCCCCACAAAATGACACCTGCATTGAGGGTTCTTGAGTTTGGCTTCCTGGGGAAAAGTGCCTCCATTCGGAGTCAACTTGCCTGCGGCCCGTCCTGGGCTTTTGCCTACAAAAATTCCAGAAGGACGAGGATTTCTCCCAGACCAAAGCTGCCCCCTCCTCCAAACCTGGCTGCCATCGGAGGCCCAAACGTGCCCTACAAAATGACACCTGCCAAGTGGGCTCTTGAGTTTGGCTTCTTGCGGAAAAGTGCCTCCTTTCAAAGCCAACTTGCCTAACTAGCCTGCGGCCCGTGCTGGGCTTTAGACTACAAAAATTCCATAAGGAGGAGGATTTCTCCCAGACCAAAGCTGCCCCCTCCTCCAAACCTGGCTGCCATCGGAGGCCCAAACGCGCCCCACAAAATGACATCTGCATTGAGGGTTCTTGAGTTTGGCTTCTTGGGGAAAAGTGCCTCCTTTCAAAGCCAACTTGCCTAATTTGCCTGCGGCCCGTCCTGGGCTTTTGCCTACAAAAATTCCAGAAGGACGAGGATTTCTCCCAGACCAAAGCTGCCCCCTCCTCCAAACCTGGCTGCCATCGGAGGCCCAAACGCGCCCTACAAAATGACACCTGTCAACTGGGCTCTTGAGTTTGGCTTCTTGGGGAAATGTGACTCCTTTCAAAACCAACTTGCCTGTGTCCCGTCCCGGGCTTTTGCTACAAAAATTCCATAAGGACGAGGATTCCTCCCAGACCAAAGCTGCCCCCTCCTCCAAACCTGGCTGCCATCGGAGGCCCAAACGCGCCCTACAAAATGACATCTGCCAAGTGGGCTCTTGAGTTTGGCTTTCTGGGGAAAAGTGCCTCCCTTCAGAGTCAACTTGCCTGCGGCCCATGCAGGGCTTTTGCCTACAAAAATTCCAGAAGGACGAGGATTTCTCCCAGACCAAAGCTGCCCCCTCCTCCAAACCTGGCTGCCATCGGAGGCCCAAACGTGCCCTACAAAATGACATCTGCCAACTGGGCTCTTGAGTTTGGCTTCTTGGGTGGAAGTACCTCCTTTCAAAGCCAACTTGCCTGCGGCCCGTCCTGGGATTTGCCTACAAAAATTCCATAAGGACGAGGATTTCTCCCAGACCAAAGCTGCCCCCTCCTCCAAACCTGGCTGCCATCGGAGGCCCAAACTCGCCCCACAAAATGACACCTGCATTGAGGGTTCTTGAGTTTGGCTTCCTGGGGAAAAGTGCCTCCTTTCGGAGTCAACTTGCCTGCGGCCCGTCCTGGGCTTTTGCCTACAAAAATTCCATAAGGACGAGGATTTCTCCCAGACCAAAGCTGCCCCCTCCTCCAAACCTGGCTGCCATCGGAGGCCCAAACGTGCCCTACAAAATGACACCTGCCAAGTGGGCTCTTGAGTTTGGCTTCTTGCGGAAAAGTGCCTCCTTTCAATGCCAACTTGCCTAACTAGCCTGCGGCCCGTGCTGGGCTTTAGACTACAAAAATTCCATAAGGAGGAGGATTTCTCCCAGACCAAAGCTGCCCCTTCCTCCAAACCTGGCTGCCATCGGAGGCCCAAACGCGCCCCACAAAATGACATCTGCATTGAGGGTTCTTGAGTTTGGCTTCTTGGGGAAAAGTGCCTCCTTTCAAAGCCAACTTGCCTAATTTGCCTGCGGCCCGTCCTGGGCTTTTGCCTACAAAAATTCCAGAAGGACGAGCATTTCTCCCAGGCCAAAGCTGCCCCCTCCTCCAAACCTGGCTGCCATCGGAGGCCCAAACGTGCCCTACAAAATGACACCTGTCAACTGGGCTCTTGAGTTTGGCTTCTTGGGGAAATGTGACTCCTTTCAAAACCAACTTGCCTGTGTCCCGTCCCGGGCTTTTGCTACAAAAATTCCATAAGGACGAGGATTCCTCCCAGACCAAAGCTGCCCCCTCCTCCAAACCTGGCTGCCATCGGAGGCCCAAACTTGCCCTACAAAATGACATCTGCCAAGTGGTCTCTTGAGTTTGGCTTCTTGGGTGGAAGTGCCTCCTTTCAAAGCCAACTTGCCTGCGGCCCGTCCTGGGCTTTTGCCTACAAAAATTCCATAAGGACGAGGATTTCTCCCAGACCAAAGCTGCCCCCTCCTCCAAACCTGGCTGCCATCGGAGGCCCAAACGCGCCCTACAAAATGACATCTGCCAAGTGGGCTCTTGAGTTTGGCTTCTTGCGGAAAAGTGCCTCCTTTCAAAGCCAACTTGCCTAACTAGCCTGCAGCCCATTCTGGGCTTTTGCCTACAAAAATTCCATAAGGACGAGGATTTCTCCCAGACCAAAGCTGCCCCCTCCTCCAAACCTAGCTGCCATCGGTGGCCCAAACGCGCCCTACAAAATGACATCTGCCAAGTGGGCTCCTGAGTTTGGCTTCTTGGGGGAAAGTGCCTCCTTTCAAAGCCAACTTGCCTGCAGCCCATGCAGGGCTTTTGCCTACAAAAATTCCATAAGGACGAGGATTTCTCCCAGACCAAAGCTGCCCCCTCCTCCAAACCTGGCTGCCATCGGAGGCCCAAACGTGCCCTACAAAATGACACCTGCCAAGTGGGCTCTTGAGTTTGGCTTCTTGGGTGGAAGTGCCTCCTTTCAAAGCCAACTTGCCTGCGGCCCGTCCTGGGCTTTTGCCTCCAAAAATTCCAGAAGGACGAGGATTTCTCCCAGACCAAAGCTGCCCCCTCCTCCAAACCTAGCTGCCATCGGTGGCCCAAACGCGCCCTACAAAATGACATCTGCCAAGTGGGCTCCTGAGTTTGGCTTCTTGGGGGAAAGTGCCTCCTTTCAAAGCCAACTTGCCTGCAGCCCGTGCTGGGCTTTAGACTACAAAAATTCCATAAGGACGAGGATTTCTCCCAGACCAAAGCTGCCCCCTCCTCCAAAACTGGCTGCCATCAGAGGCCCAAACGCGCCCCACAAAATGACATCTGCATTGAGGGTTCTTGAGTTTGGCTGCTTGGGGAAAAGTGCCTCCTTTCGGAGCCAACTTGCCTAACTTGCCTGCGGCCCATGTGGGGTTTTTGCCTACAAAAATTCCATAAGGACGAGGATTTCTCCCAGACCACAGCTGCCCCCTCCTCCAAACCTGGCTGCCATCGGAGGCCCAAACGCGCCCTACAAAATGACATCTGCATTGAGGGTTCTTGAGTTTGGCTTCTTGGGGAAAAGTGTCTCCTTTCAAAGCAACTTGCCTAACTTGCCTGCGGCCCATGCGGTGTTTTTGCCTATAAAAATTCCATAAGGACGAGGATTTCTCCCAGACCAAAGCTGCCCCCTCCTCCAAACCTGGCTGCCATCGGAGGCCCAAACGCGCCCTACAAAATGACATCTGCCAAGTGGGCTCTTGAGTTTGGCTTCTTGGGGAAAGGTGACTCCTTACAAAACCAACTTGCCTGCGTCCCGTCCCGGGCTTTTGCTACAAAAATTCCATAAGGACGAGGATTCCTCCCAGACCAAAGCTGCCCCCTCCTCCAAACCTGGCTGCCATCGGAGGCCCAAACGTGCCCTACAAAATGACATCTGCCAAGTGGGCTCTTGAGTTTGGCTTCTTGGGTGGAAGTACCTCCTTTCAAAGCCAACTTGCCTGCGTCCCGTCCTGGGCTTTTGCCTACAAAAATTCCATAAGGACGAGGATTTCTCCCAGACCAAAGCTGCCCCCTCCTCCAAACCTGGCTGCCATCGGAGGCCCAAACGCGCCCTACAAAATTACATCTGCCAAGTGGGCTCCTGAGTTTGGCTTCTTGGGGGAAAGTGCCTCCTTTCAAAGCCAACTTGCCTGCAGCCCGTGCTGGGCTTTAGACTACAAAAATTCCATAAGGACGAGGATTTCTCCCAGACCAAAGCTGCCCCCTCCTCCAAACCTGGCTGCCATCAGAGGCCCAAACGCGCCCTACAAAATGACATCTGCCAAGTGGGCCCTTGAGTTTGGCTTCTTGCGGAAAAGTGCCTCCTTTCGGAGCCAACTTGCCTAACTTGCCTGCGGCCCGTCCCGGGCTTTTGCTACAAAAATTCCATAAGGACGAGGATTTCTCCCAGACCAAAGCTGCCCCCTCCTCCAAACCTGGCTGCCATCGGAGGCCCAAACGCGCCCTACAAAATTACATCTGCCATGTGGGTTCTTGATTTTGGCTTCTTGGGTGGAAGTGCCTCCTTTGAAAACCAACTTGCCTGCGTCCTGTCCTGGGCTTTTGCTACAAAATTTCCATAAGGACGAGGATTTCTCCCAGACCAAAGCTGCCCCCTCCTCCAAACCTGGCTGCCATTGGAGGCCCAAACGCGCCCTACAAAATGACATTTGCATTGTGGGTTCTTGAGTTTGGCTTCTTGGGGAAAAGTTCCTCCTTTCGGAGTCAACTTGCCTGCGGCCCATGCAGGGCTTTTGCCTCCAAAAATTCCATAAGGACGAGGATTTCTCCCAGACCAAAGCTGCCCCCTCCTCCAAACCTGGCTGCCAGCGGAGGCCCAAACGCGCCCTACAAAATGACATCTGCCAAGTGGGCTCTTGAGTTTGGCTTCTTGGGGAAAAGTGCTTCCTTTCGGAGTCAACTTGCCTGCGGCCCATGCAGGGCTTTTGCCTCCAAAAATTCCAGAAGGACGAGGATTTCTCCCAGACCAAAGCTGCCCCCTCCTCCAAACCTGGCTGCCATCGGAGGCCCAAACGCGCCCTACAAAATGACATGTGCCAAGTGGGTTCTTGAGTTTGGCTTCTTGGGGAAAAGTGCCTCCTTTGAAAACCAACTTGCCTGCGTCCTGTCCTGGGCTTTAGACTACAAAAATTCCATAAGGACGAGGATTTCTCCCAGACCAAAGCTGCCCCCTCCTCCAAACCTGGCTGCCATCGGAGGCCCAAACGAGCCCTACAAAATGACATCTGCCAAGTGGGCTCTTGAGTTTGGCTTCTTGGGGAAAAGTGCCTCCTTTCGGAGCCACCTTGCCTAACTTGCCTGCGGCCCGTCCTGGGCTTTTGCCTCCAAAAATTCCATAAGGACGAGGATTTCTCCCAGACCAAAGCTGCCCCCTCCTCCAAACCTGGCTGACATCGGAGGCCCAAACGCGCCCTACAAAATGACACCTGCCAAGTCGGCTCTTGAGTTTGGCTTCTTGGGGAAAAGTGACTCCTTTCAAAACCAACTTGCCTGCGTCCCGTCCTGGGCTTTTGCTACAAAAATTCCATAAGGACGAGGATTCCTCCCAGACCAAAGCTGCCCCCTCCTCCAAACCTGGCTGCCATCGGAGGCCCAAACGCGCCCTACAAAATGACATCTGCCAAGTGGGCTCTTGAGTTTGGCTTTCTGGGGAAAAGTGCCTCCTTTCGGAGTCAACTTGCCTGCGGCTCATGCAGGGCTTTTGCCTACAAAAATTCCATAAGGACGAGGATTTCTCCCAGACCAAAGCTGCCCCCTCCTCCAAACCTGGCTGCCATCGGAGGCCCAAACGCGCCCTACAAAATGACACCTGCCAAGTGGGCTCTTGAGTTTGGCTTCTTGGGGAAAATTGCCTCCTTTCGGAGTCAACTTGCCGGCGGCCCATGCAGGGCTTTTGCCTACAAAAATTCCATAAGGACGAGGATTTCTCCCAGAACAAAGCTGCCCCCTCCTCCAAACCTGGCTGCCATCGGAGGCCCAAACGCGCCCTACAAAATGACACCTGCCAAGTGGGCTCTTGAGTTTGGCTTCTTGGGGAAAAGTGCCTCCTTTCAAAGCCAACTTGCCTAACTTGCCTGCGGCCCGTCCTGGGCTTTTGCCTACAAAAATTCCAGAAGGACAAGGATTTCTCCCAGACCAAAGCTGCTCCCTCCTCCAAACCTGGCTGCCATCGGAGGCCCAAACGCGCCCTACAAAATGACATCTGCCAAGTGGGCTCTTGAGTTTGGCTTCTTGGGGAAAAGTGACTCCTTTCAAAACCAACTTGCCTGCGTCCCGTCCCGGACGTTTGCTACAAAAATTCCATAAGGACGAGGATTCCTCCCAGACCAAAGCTGCCACCTCCGCCAAACCTGGCTGACATCGGAGGCCCAAACGCGCCCTACAAAATGACATCTGCCAAGCGGGCTCTTGAGTTTGGCTTCTTGGGGAAAAGTGCCTCCTTTCGGAGTCAACTTGCCGGCGGCCCATGCAGGGCTTTTGCCTCCAAAAATTCCATAAGGACGAGGATTTCTCCCAGACCAAAGCTGCCCCCTCCTCCAAACCTGGCTGCCATCAGAGGCCCAAACGCGCCCTACAAAATGACATCTGCCAAGTGGGCTCTTGAGTTTGGCTTCTTGGGGAAAAGTGCCTCCTTTCGGAGCCAAATTGCCTAACTTGACTGCGGCCCGTCCTGGGCTTTTGCCTCCAAAAATTCCAGAAGGACGAGGATTTCTCCCAGACCAAAGCTGCCCCCTCCTCCAAACCTGGCTGCCATCGGAGGCCCAAACGCGCCCCACAAAATGACACCTGCATTGAGGGTTCTTGAGTTTGGCTTCCTGGGGAAAAGTGCCTCCTTTCGGAGTCAACTTGCCTGCGGCCCATGCAGGGCTTTTGCCTACAAAAATTCCAGAAGGACGAGGATTTCTCCCAGACCAAAGCTGCCCCCTCCTCCAAACCTGGCTGCCATCGGAGGCCGAAACGTGCCCTACAAAATGACACCTGCCAAGTGGGCTCTTGAGTTTGGCTTCTTGGGTGGAAGTGCCTCCTTTCAAAGCCAACTTGCCTAATTTGCCTGCGGCCCATGTGGGGTTTTTGCCTACAAAAATTCCAGAAGGACGAGGATTTCTCCCAGACCAAAGCTGCCCCCTCCTCCAAACCTGGCTGACATCGGAGGCCCAAACGCGCCCTACAAAATGACACCTGCCAAGTCGGCTCTTGAGTTTGGCTTCTTGGGGAAAAGTGACTCCTTTCAAAACCAACTTGCCTGTGTCCCGTCCCGGGCTTTTGCTACAAAAATTCCATAAGGACGAGGATTCCTCCCAGACCAAAGCTGCCCCCTCCTCCAAACCTGGCTGCCATCGGAGGCCCAAACGCGCCCTACAAAATGACATCTGCCAAGTGGGCTCTTGAGTTTGGCTTTCTGGGGAAAAGTGCCTCCTTTCGGAGTCAACTTGCCTGCGGCTCATGCAGGGCTTTTGCCTACAAAAATTCCATAAGGACGAGGATTTCTCCCAGACCAAAGCTGCCCCCTCCTCCAAACCTGGCTGCCATCGGAGGCCCAAACGCGCCCTACAAAATGACACCTGCCAAGTGGGCTCTTGAGTTTGGCTTCTTGGGGAAAATTGCCTCCTTTCGGAGTCAACTTGCCGGCGGCCCATGCAGGGCTTTTGCCTACAAAAATTCCAGAAGGACGAGGATTTCTCCCAGACCAAAGCTGCCCCCTCCTCCAATCCTGGCTGCCATCGGAGGCCCAAACGTGCCCTACAAAATGACACCTGCCAAGTGGGCTCTTGAGTTTGGCTTCTTGGGTGGAAGTGCCTCCTTTCAAAGCCAACTTGCCTGCGGCACGTCCTGGGCTTTTCCCTACAAAAATTCCATAAGGACGAGGATTTCTCCCAGACCAAAGCTGCCCCCTCCTCCAAACCTGGCTGCCATCGGAGGCCCAAACGCGCCCTACAAAATGACATCTGCCAAGTGGGCTCTTGAGTTTGGCTTGCGGAAAAGTGCCTCCTTTCAAAGCCAACTTGCCTAACTAGCCTGCGGCCCGTGCTGGGCTTTAGACTACAAAAATTCCATAAGGACGAGGATTTCTCCCAGACCAAAGCTGCCCCCTCCTCCAAACCTGGCTGCCATCGGAGGCCCAAACGCGCCCCACAAAATGACATCTGCATTGAGGGTTCTTGAGTTTGGCTTCTTGGGGAAAAGTGCCTCCTTTCGGAGTCAACTTGCCTAACATGCCTGCGGCCCATGTGGGGTTTTTGCCTACAAAAATTCCATAAGGACGAGGATTTCTCCCAGACCAAAGCTGCCCCCTCCTCCAAACCTGGCTGCCATCGGAGGCCCAAACGCGCCCTACAAAATGACACCTGCCAAGTGGGCTCTTGAGTTTGGCTTCTTGGGGAAAAGTGACTCCTATCGGAGTCAACTTGCCAGCGGCCCATGCAGGGCTTTTGCCTACAAAAATTCCATAAGGACGAGGATTCCTCCCAGACCAAAGCTGCCCCCTCCTCCAAACCTGGCTGCCATCGGAGGCCCAAACGCGCCCTACAAAATGACATCTGCCAAGTGGGCTCTTGAGTTTGGCTTCTTGGGGAAAAGTGCCTCCTTTCGGAGCCAAATTGCCTAACTTGCCTGCGGCCCGTCCTGGGCTTTTGCCTCCAAAAATTCCAGAAGGACGAGGATTTCTCCCAGACCAAAGCTGCCCCCTCCTCCAAACCTGGCTGCCATCGGAGGCCCAAACTCGCCCCACAAAATGACACCTGCATTGAGGGTTCTTGAGTTTGGCTTCCTGGGGAAAAGTGCCTCCTTTCGGAGTCAACTTGCCTGCGGCCCGTCCTGGGCTTTTGCCTACAAAAATTCCATAAGGACGAGGATTTCTCCCAGACCAAAGCTGCCCCCTCCTCCAAACCTGGCTGCCATCGGAGGCCCAAACGTGCCCTACAAAATGACACCTGCCAAGTGGGCTCTTGAGTTTGGCTTCTTGCGGAAAAGTGCCTCCTTTCAAAGCCAACTTGCCTAACTAGCCTGCGGCCCGTGCTGGGCTTTAGACTACAAAAATTCCATAAGGAGGAGGATTTCTCCCAGACCAAAGCTGCCCCTTCCTCCAAACCTGGCTGCCATCGGAGGCCCAAACGCGCCCCACAAAATGACATCTGCATTGAGGGTTCTTGAGTTTGGCTTCTTGGGGAAAAGTGCCTCCTTTCAAAGCCAACTTGCCTAATTTGCCTGCGGCCCGTCCTGGGCTTTTGCCTACAAAAATTCCAGAAGGACGAGCATTTCTCCCAGGCCAAAGCTGCCCCCTCCTCCAAACCTGGCTGCCATCGGAGGCCCAAACGTGCCCTACAAAATGACACCTGTCAACTGGGCTCTTGAGTTTGGCTTCTTGGGGAAATGTGACTCCTTTCAAAACCAACTTGCCTGTGTCCCGTCCCGGGCTTTTGCTACAAAAATTCCATAAGGACGAGGATTCCTCCCAGACCAAAGCTGCCCCCTCCTCCAAACCTGGCTGCCATCGGAGGCCCAAACTTGCCCTACAAAATGACATCTGCCAAGTGGTCTCTTGAGTTTGGCTTCTTGGGTGGAAGTGCCTCCTTTCAAAGCCAACTTACCTGCGGCCCGTCCTGGGCTTTTGCGTACAAAAATGCCATAAGGACGAGGATTTCTCCCAGACCAAAGCTGCCCCCTCCTCCAAACCTGGCTGCCATCGGAGGCCCAAACGCGCCCTACAAAATGACATCTGCCAAGTGGGCTCTTGAGTTTGGCTTCTTGCGGAAAAGTGCCTCCTTTCAAAGCCAACTTGCCTAACTAGCCTGCAGCCCATTCTGGGCTTTTGCCTACAAAAATTCCATAAGGACGAGGATTTCTCCCAGACCAAAGCTGCCCCCTCCTCCAAACCTAGCTGCCATCGGTGGCCCAAACGCGCCCTACAAAATGACATCTGCCAAGTGGGCTCCTGAGTTTGGCTTCTTGGGGGAAAGTGCCTCCTTTCAAAGCCAACTTGCCTGCAGCCCGTGCTGGGTTTTAGACTACAAAAATTCCATAAGGACGAGGATTTCTCCCAGACCAAAGCTGCCCCCTCCTCCAAACCTGGCTGCCATCGGAGGCCCAAACGTGCCCTACAAAATGACATCTGCCAAGTGGGCTCTTGAGTTTGGCTTCTTGGGTGGAAGTGCCTCCTTTCAAAGCCAACTTGCCTGCGGCCCGTCCTGGGATTTTGCCTACAAAAATTCCAGAAGGACGAGGATTTCTCCCAGACCAAAGCTGCCCCCTCCTCCAAACCTGGCTGCCATCGGAGGCCCAAACGCGCCCTACAAAATGACATCTGCCAAGTGGGCTCTTGAGTTTGGCTTCTTGGGGAAAAGTGCTTCCTTTCGGATCCAAAATGCCTAACTTGCCTGCGGCCCGTCCTGGGCTTTTGAGTACAAAAATTCCAGAAGGACGAGGATTTCTCCCAGACCAAAGCTGCCCCCTCCTCCAAACCTGGCTGCCATCGGAGGCCCAAACGCGCCCCACAAAATGACACCTGCATTGAGGGTTCTTGAGTTTGGCTTTCTGGGGAAAAGTGCCTCCTTTCGGAGTCAACTTGCCTGCGGCCCATGCAGGGCTTTTGCCTACAAAAATTCCATAAGGACGAGGATTTCTCCCAGACCAAAGCTGGCCCCTCCTCCAAACCTGGCTGCCATCGGAGGCCCAAACGTGCCCTACAAAATGACACCTGCCAAGTGGGCTCTTGAGTTTGGCTTCTTGGGTGGAAGTGCCTCCTTTCAAAGCCAACTTGCCTGCGGCCCGTCCTGGGCTTTTGCCTCCAAAAATTCCATAAGGACGAGGATTTCTCCCAGACCAAAGCTGCCCCCTCCTCCAAACCTAGCTGCCATCGGTGGCCCAAACGCGCCCTACAAAATGACATCTGCCAAGTGGGCTCCTGAGTTTGGCTTCTTGGGGGAAAGTGCCTCCTTTCAAAGCCAACTTGCCTGCAGCCCGTGCTGGGCTTTAGACTACAAAAATTCCATAAGGACGAGGATTTCTCCCAGACCAAAGCTGCCCCCTCCTCCAAACCTGGCTGCCATCAGAGGCCCAAACGCGCCCCACAAAATGACATCTGCATTGAGGGTTCTTGAGTTTGGCTGCTTGGGGAAAAGTGCCTCCTTTCGGAGCCAACTTGCCTAACTTGCCTGCGGCCCATGTGGGGTTTTTGCTACAAAAATTCCATAAGGACGAGGATTTCTCCCAGACCACAGCTGCCCCCTCCTCCAAACCTGGCTGCCATCGGAGGCCCAAACGCGCCCTACAAAATGACATCTGCATTGAGGGTTCTTGAGTTTGGCTTCTTGGGGAAAAGTGTCTCCTTTCAAAGCAACTTGCCTAACTTGCCTGCGGCCCATGCGGTGTTTTTGCCTATAAAAATTCCATAAGGACGAGGATTTCTCCCAGACCAAAGCTGCCCCCTCCTCCAAACCTGGCTGCCATCGGAGGCCCAAACGCGCCCTACAAAATGACATCTGCCAAGTGGGCTCTTGAGTTTGGCTTCTTGGGGAAAGGTGACTCCTTTCAAAACCAACTTGCCTGCGTCCCGTCCCGGGCTTTTGCTACAAAAATTCCATAAGGACGAGGATTCCTCCCAGACCAAAGCTGCCCCCTCCTCCAAACCTGGCTGCCATCGGAGGCCCAAACGTGCCCTACAAAATGACATCTGCCAAGTGGGCTCTTGAGTTTGGCTTCTTGGGTGGAAGTACCTCCTTTCAAAGCCAACTTGCCTGCGTCCCGTCCTGGGCTTTTGCCTACAAAAATTCCATAAGGACGAGGATTTCTCCCAGACCAAAGCTGCCCCCTCCTCCAAACCTGGCTGCCATCGGAGGCCCAAACGCGCCCTACAAAATTACATCTGCCAAGTGGGCTCCTGAGTTTGGCTTCTTGGGGGAAAGTGCCTCCTTTCAAAGCCAACTTGCCTGCAGCCCGTGCTGGGCTTTAGACTACAAAAATTCCATAAGGACGAGGATTTCTCCCAGACCAAAGCTGCTCCCTCCTCCAAACCTGGCTGCCATCGGAGGCCCAAACGCGCCCTACAAAATGACATCTGCCAAGTGGGCCCTTGAGTTTGGCTTCTTGGGGAAAAGTGACTCCTTTCGGAGCCAACTTGCCTAACTTGCCTGCGGCCCGTCCCGGGCTTTTGCTACAAAAATTCCATAAGGACGAGGATTTCTCCCAGACCAAAGCTGCCCCCTCCTCCAAACCTGGCTGCCATCGGAGGCCCAAACGCGCCCTACAAAATTACATCTGCCATGTGGGTTCTTGATTTTGGCTTCTTGGGTGGAAGTGCCTCCTTTGAAAACCAACTTGCCTGCGTCCTGTCCTGGGCTTTTGCTACAAAATTTCCATAAGGACGAGGATTTCTCCCAGACCAAAGCTGCCCCCTCCTCCAAACCTGGCTGCCATTGGAGGCCCAAACGCGCCCTACAAAATGACATTTGCATTGTGGGTTCTTGAGTTTGGCTTCTTGGGGAAAAGTTCCTCCTTTCGGAGTCAACTTGCCTGCGGCCCATGCAGGGCTTTTGCCTCCAAAAATTCCATAAGGACGAGGATTTCTCCCAGACCAAAGCTGCCCCCTCCTCCAAACCTGGCTGCCAGCGGAGGCCCAAACGCGCCCTACAAAATGACATCTGCCAAGTGGGCTCTTGAGTTTGGCTTCTTGGGGAAAAGTGCTTCCTTTCGGAGTCAACTTGCCTGCGGCCCATGCAGGGCTTTTGCCTCCAAAAATTCCAGAAGGACGAGGATTTCTCCCAGACCAAAGCTGCCCCCTCCTCCAAACCTGGCTGACATCGGAGGCCCAAACGCGCCCTACAAAATGACATGTGCCAAGTGGGTTCTTGAGTTTGGCTTCTTGGGGAAAAGTGCCTCCTTTGAAAACCAACTTGCCTGCGTCCTGTCCTGGGCTTTAGACTACAAAAATTCCATAAGGACGAGGATTTCTCCCAGACCAAAGCTGCCCCCTCCTCCAAACCTGGCTGCCATCGGAGGCCCAAACGAGCCCTACAAAATGACATCTGCCAAGTGGGCTCTTGAGTTTGGCTTCTTGGGGAAAAGTGCCTCCTTTCGGAGCCACCTTGCCTAACTTGCCTGCGGCCCGTCCTGGGCTTTTGCCTCCAAAAATTCCATAAGGACGAGGATTTCTCCCAGACCAAAGCTGCCCCCTCCTCCAAACCTGGCTGCCATCGGAGGCCCAAACGCGCCCTACAAAATGACACCTGCCAAGTCGGCTCTTGAGTTTGGCTTCTTGGGGAAAAGTGACTCCTTTCAAAACCAACTTGCCTGCGTCCCGTCCTGGGCTTTTGCTACAAAAATTCCATAAGGACGAGGATTCCTCCCAGACCAAAGCTGCCCCCTCCTCCAAACCTGGCTGCCATCGGAGGCCCAAACGCGCCCTACAAAATGACATCTGCCAAGTGGGCTCTTGAGTTTGGCTTTCTGGGGAAAAGTGCCTCCTTTCGGAGTCAACTTGCCTGCGGCTCATGCAGGGCTTTTGCCTACAAAAATTCCATAAGGACGAGGATTTCTCCCAGACCAAAGCTGCCCCCTCCTCCAAACCTGGCTGCCATCGGAGGCCCAAACGCGCCCTACAAAATGACACCTGCCAAGTGGGCTCTTGAGTTTGGCTTCTTGGGGAAAATTGCCTCCTTTCGGAGTCAACTTGCCGGCGGCCCATGCAGGGCTTTTGCCTACAAAAATTCCATAAGGACGAGGATTTCTCCCAGAACAAAGCTGCCCCCTCCTCCAAACCTGGCTGCCATCGGAGGCCCAAACGCGCCCTACAAAATGACACCTGCCAAGTGGGCTCTTGAGTTTGGCTTCTTGGGGAAAAGTGCCTCCTTTCAAAGCCAACTTGCCTAACTTGCCTGCGGCCCGTCCTGGGCTTTTGCCTACAAAAATTCCAGAAGGACAAGGATTTCTCCCAGACCAAAGCTGCTCCCTCCTCCAAACCTGGCTGCCATCGGAGGCCCAAACGCGCCCTACAAAATGACATCTGCCAAGTGGGCTCTTGAGTTTGGCTTCTTGGGGAAAAGTGACTCCTTTCAAAACCAACTTGCCTGCGTCCCGTCCCGGACGTTTGCTACAAAAATTCCATAAGGACGAGGATTCCTCCCAGACCAAAGCTGCCCCCTCCGCCAAACCTGGCTGACATCGGAGGCCCAAACGCGCCCTACAAAATGACATCTGCCAAGCGGGCTCTTGAGTTTGGCTTCTTGGGGAAAAGTGCCTCCTTTCGGAGTCAACTTGCCGGCGGCCCATGCAGGGCTTTTGCCTCCAAAAATTCCATAAGGACGAGGATTTCTCCCAGACCAAAGCTGCCCCCTCCTCCAAACCTGGCTGCCATCAGAGGCCCAAACGCGCCCTACAAAATGACATCTGCCAAGTGGGCTCTTGAGTTTGGCTTCTTGGGGAAAAGTGCCTCCTTTCGGAGCCAAATTGCCTAACTTGACTGCGGCCCGTCCTGGGCTTTTGCCTCCAAAAATTCCAGAAGGACGAGGATTTCTCCCAGACCAAAGCTGCCCCCTCCTCCAAACCTGGCTGCCATCGGAGGCCCAAACGCGCCCCACAAAATGACACCTGCATTGAGGGTTCTTGAGTTTGGCTTCCTGGGGAAAAGTGCCTCCTTTCGGAGTCAACTTGCCTGCGGCCCATGCAGGGCTTTTGCCTACAAAAATTCCAGAAGGACGAGGATTTCTCCCAGACCAAAGCTGCCCCCTCCTCCAAACCTGGCTGCCATCGGAGGCCGAAACGTGCCCTACAAAATGACACCTGCCAAGTGGGCTCTTGAGTTTGGCTTCTTGGGTGGAAGTGCCTCCTTTCAAAGCCAACTTGCCTAATTTGCCTGCGGCTCATGTGGGGTTTTTGCCTACAAAAATTCCAGAAGGACGAGGATTTCTCCCAGACCAAAGCTGCCCCCTCCTCCAAACCTGGCTGACATCGGAGGCCCAAACGCGCCCTACAAAATGACACCTGCCAAGTCGGCTCTTGAGTTTGGCTTCTTGGGGAAAAGTGACTCCTTTCAAAACCAACTTGCCTGTGTCCCGTCCCGGGCTTTTGCTACAAAAATTCCATAAGGACGAGGATTCCTCCCAGACCAAAGCTGCCCCCTCCTCCAAACCTGGCTGCCATCGGAGGCCCAAACGCGCCCTACAAAATGACATCTGCCAAGTGGGCTCTTGAGTTTGGCTTTCTGGGGAAAAGTGCCTCCTTTCGGAGTCAACTTGCCTGCGGCTCATGCAGGGCTTTTGCCTACAAAAATTCCATAAGGACGAGGATTTCTCCCAGACCAAAGCTGCCCCCTCCTCCAAACCTGGCTGCCATCGGAGGCCCAAACGCGCCCTACAAAATGACACCTGCCAAGTGGGCTCTTGAGTTTGGCTTCTTGGGGAAAATTGCCTCCTTTCGGAGTCAACTTGCCGGCGGCCCATGCAGGGCTTTTGCCTACAAAAATTCCAGAAGGACGAGGATTTCTCCCAGACCAAAGCTGCCCCCTCCTCCAATCCTGGCTGCCATCGGAGGCCCAAACGTGCCCTACAAAATGACACCTGCCAAGTGGGCTCTTGAGTTTGGCTTCTTGGGTGGAAGTGCCTCCTTTCAAAGCCAACTTGCCTGCGGCACGTCCTGGGCTTTTCCCTACAAAAATTCCATAAGGACGAGGATTTCTCCCAGACCAAAGCTGCCCCCTCCTCCAAACCTGGCTGCCATCGGAGGCCCAAACGCGCCCTACAAAATGACATCTGCCAAGTGGGCTCTTGAGTTTGGCTTGCGGAAAAGTGCCTCCTTTCAAAGCCAACTTGCCTAACTAGCCTGCGGCCCGTGCTGGGCTTTAGACTACAAAAATTCCATAAGGACGAGGATTTCTCCCAGACCAAAGCTGCCCCCTCCTCCAAACCTGGCTGCCATCGGAGGCCCAAACGCGCCCCACAAAATGACATCTGCATTGAGGGTTCTTGAGTTTGGCTTCTTGGGGAAAAGTGCCTCCTTTCGGAGTCAACTTGCCTAACATGCCTGCGGCCCATGTGGGGTTTTTGCCTACAAAAATTCCATAAGGACGAGGATTTCTCCCAGACCAAAGCTGCCCCCTCCTCCAAACCTGGCTGCCATCGGAGGCCCAAACGCGCCCTACAAAATGACACCTGCCAAGTGGGCTCTTGAGTTTGGCTTCTTGGGGAAAAGTGACTCCTATCGGAGTCAACTTGCCAGCGGCCCATGCAGGGCTTTTGCCTACAAAAATTCCATAAGGACGAGGATTCCTCCCAGACCAAAGCTGCCCCCTCCTCCAAACCTGGCTGCCATCGGAGGCCCAAATGCGCCCTACAAAATGACATCTGCCAAGTGGGCTCTTGAGTTTGGCTTCTTGGGGGAAAGTGCCTCCTTTCGGAGCCAACTTGCCTAACTTGCCTGCGGCCCGTCCTGGGCTTTTGCCTCCAAAAATTCCAGAAGGACGAGGATTTCTCCCAGACCAAAGCTGCCCCCTCCTCCAAACCTGGCTGCCATCGGAGGCCCAAACGCGCCCCACAAAATGACACCTGCATTGAGGGTTCTTGAGTTTGCTTTCCTGGGGAAAAGTGCCTCCTTTCGGAGTCAACTTGCCTGCGGCCCATGCAGGGCTTTTGCCTACAAAAATTCTAGAAGGACGAGGATTTCTCCCAGACCAAAGCTGCCCCCTCCTCCAAACCTGGCTGCCATCGGAGGCCCAAACGTGCCCTACAAAAAGACACCTGCCAAGTGGGCTCTTGAGTTTGGCTTCTTGGGTGGAAGTGCCTCCTTTCAAAGCCAACTTGCCTAACTTGCCTGCGGCCCATGCGGGGTTTTTGCCTACAAAAATTCCATAAGGACGAGGATTTCTCCCAGACCAAAGCTGCCCCCTCCTCCAAACCTGGCTGACATCGGAGGCCCAAACGCGCCCTACAAAATGACACCTGCCAAGTGGGCTCTTGAGTTTAGCTTCTTGGGGAAAAGTGACTCCTTTCAAAACCAACTTGCCTGCGTCCCGTCCTGGGCTTTTGCTACAAAAATTCCATAAGGACGAGGATTCCTCCCAGACCAAAGCTGCCCCCTCCTCCAAACCTGCCTGCCATCGGAGGCCCAAACGCGCCCTACAAAATGACATCTGCCAAGTGGGCTCTTGAGTTTGGCTTTCTGGGGAAAAGTGCCTCCTTTCGGAGTCAACTTGCCTGCGGCTCATGCAGGGGTTTTGCCTACAAAAATTCCATAAGGACGAGGATTTCTCCCAGACCAAAGCTGCCCCCTCCTCCAAACCTGGCTGCCATCGGAGGCCCAAACGCGCCCTACAAAATGACACCTGCCAAGTGGGCTCTTGAGTTTGGCTTCTTGGGGAAAAGTGCCTCCTTTCAAAGCCAACTTGCCTAACTTGCCTGCGGCCCGTCCTGGGCTTTTGCCTACAAAAATTCCAGAAGGACAAGGATTTCTCCCAGACCAAAGCTGCTCCCTCCTCCAAACCTGGCTGCCATCGGAGGCCCAAACGCGCCCTACAAAATGACATCTGCCAAGTGTGCTCTTGAGTTTGGCTTCTTGGGGAAAAGTGCCTCCTTTCGGAGTCAACTTGCCGGCGGCCCATGCAGGGCTTTTGCCTCCAAAAATTCCATAAGGACGAGGATTTCTCCCAGACCAAAGCTGCCCCCTCCTCCAAACCTGGCTGCCATCGGAGTCCCAAACACGCCCTACAAAATGACACCTGCCAAGTGGGCTCTTGAGTTTGGCTTCTTGGGGAAAAGTGACTCCTTTCAAAGCCAACTTGCCTAACTAGCCTGCGGCCTGTGCTGGGCTTTAGACTACAAAAATTCCATAAGGACGAGGATTTCTCCCAGAGCAAAGCTGCCCCCTCCTCCAAACCTGGCAGCCATCAGAGGCCCAAACGCGCCCTACAAAATGACATCTGCCAAGTGGGCTCTTGAGTTTGGCTTCTTGGGGAAAATTGCCTCCATTCGGAGCCAAATTGCCTAACTTGCCTGCGGCCCGTCCTGGGCTTTTGCCTCCAAAAATTCCAGAAGGACGAGGATTTCTCCCAGACCAAAGCTGCCCCCTCCTCCAAACCTGGCTGCCATCAGAGGCCCAAACGCGCCCCACAAAATGACACCTGCATTGAGGGTTCTTGAGTTTGGCTTCCTGGGGAAAAGTGCCTCCTTTCGGAGTCAACTTGCCTGCGGCCCATGCAGGGCTTTTGCCTACAAAAATTCCAGAAGGACGAGGATTTCTCCCAGACCAAAGCTGCCCCCTCCTCCAAACCTGGCTGACATCGGAGGCCCAAACGCGCCCTACAAAATGACATGTGCCAAGTGGGTTCTTGAGTTTGGCTTCTTGGGGAAAAGTGCCTCCTTTGAAAACCAACTTGCCTGCGTCCTGTCCTGGGCTTTAGACTACAAAAATTCCATAAGGACGAGGATTTCTCCCAGACCAAAGCTGCCCCCTCCTCCAAACCTGGCTGCCATCGGAGGCCCAAACGAGCCCTACAAAATGACATCTGCCAAGTGGGCTCTTGAGTTTGGCTTCTTGGGGAAAAGTGCCTCCTTTCGGAGCCACCTTGCCTAACTTGCCTGCGGCCCGTCCTGGGCTTTTGCCTCCAAAAATTCCATAAGGACGAGGATTTCTCCCAGACCAAAGCTGCCCCCTCCTCCAAACCTGGCTGCCATCGGAGGCCCAAACGCGCCCTACAAAATGACACCTGCCAAGTCGGCTCTTGAGTTTGGCTTCTTGGGGAAAAGTGACTCCTTTCAAAACCAACTTGCCTGCGTCCCGTCCTGGGCTTTTGCTACAAAAATTCCATAAGGACGAGGATTCCTCCCAGACCAAAGCTGCCCCCTCCTCCAAACCTGGCTGCCATCGGAGGCCCAAACGCGCCCTACAAAATGACATCTGCCAAGTGGGCTCTTGAGTTTGGCTTTCTGGGGAAAAGTGCCTCCTTTCGGAGTCAACTTGCCTGCGGCTCATGCAGGGCTTTTGCCTACAAAAATTCCATAAGGACGAGGATTTCTCCCAGACCAAAGCTGCCCCCTCCTCCAAACCTGGCTGCCATCGGAGGCCCAAACGCGCCCTACAAAATGACACCTGCCAAGTGGGCTCTTGAGTTTGGCTTCTTGGGGAAAATTGCCTCCTTTCGGAGTCAACTTGCCGGCGGCCCATGCAGGGCTTTTGCCTACAAAAATTCCATAAGGACGAGGATTTCTCCCAGAACAAAGCTGCCCCCTCCTCCAAACCTGGCTGCCATCGGAGGCCCAAACGCGCCCTACAAAATGACACCTGCCAAGTGGGCTCTTGAGTTTGGCTTCTTGGGGAAAAGTGCCTCCTTTCAAAGCCAACTTGCCTAACTTGCCTGCGGCCCGTCCTGGGCTTTTGCCTACAAAAATTCCAGAAGGACAAGGATTTCTCCCAGACCAAAGCTGCTCCCTCCTCCAAACCTGGCTGCCATCGGAGGCCCAAACGCGCCCTACAAAATGACATCTGCCAAGTGGGCTCTTGAGTTTGGCTTCTTGGGGAAAAGTGACTCCTTTCAAAACCAACTTGCCTGCGTCCCGTCCCGGACGTTTGCTACAAAAATTCCATAAGGACGAGGATTCCTCCCAGACCAAAGCTGCCCCCTCCGCCAAACCTGGCTGACATCGGAGGCCCAAACGCGCCCTACAAAATGACATCTGCCAAGCGGGCTCTTGAGTTTGGCTTCTTGGGGAAAAGTGCCTCCTTTCGGAGTCAACTTGCCGGCGGCCCATGCAGGGCTTTTGCCTCCAAAAATTCCATAAGGACGAGGATTTCTCCCAGACCAAAGCTGCCCCCTCCTCCAAACCTGGCTGCCATCAGAGGCCCAAACGCGCCCTACAAAATGACATCTGCCAAGTGGGCTCTTGAGTTTGGCTTCTTGGGGAAAAGTGCCTCCTTTCGGAGCCAAATTGCCTAACTTGACTGCGGCCCGTCCTGGGCTTTTGCCTCCAAAAATTCCAGAAGGACGAGGATTTCTCCCAGACCAAAGCTGCCCCCTCCTCCAAACCTGGCTGCCATCGGAGGCCCAAACGCGCCCCACAAAATGACACCTGCATTGAGGGTTCTTGAGTTTGGCTTCCTGGGGAAAAGTGCCTCCTTTCGGAGTCAACTTGCCTGCGGCCCATGCAGGGCTTTTGCCTACAAAAATTCCAGAAGGACGAGGATTTCTCCCAGACCAAAGCTGCCCCCTCCTCCAAACCTGGCTGCCATCGGAGGCCGAAACGTGCCCTACAAAATGACACCTGCCAAGTGGGCTCTTGAGTTTGGCTTCTTGGGTGGAAGTGCCTCCTTTCAAAGCCAACTTGCCTAATTTGCCTGCGGCCCATGTGGGGTTTTTGCCTACAAAAATTCCAGAAGGACGAGGATTTCTCCCAGACCAAAGCTGCCCCCTCCTCCAAACCTGGCTGACATCGGAGGCCCAAACGCGCCCTACAAAATGACACCTGCCAAGTCGGCTCTTGAGTTTGGCTTCTTGGGGAAAAGTGACTCCTTTCAAAACCAACTTGCCTGTGTCCCGTCCCGGGCTTTTGCTACAAAAATTCCATAAGGACGAGGATTCCTCCCAGACCAAAGCTGCCCCCTCCTCCAAACCTGGCTGCCATCGGAGGCCCAAACGCGCCCTACAAAATGACATCTGCCAAGTGGGCTCTTGAGTTTGGCTTTCTGGGGAAAAGTGCCTCCTTTCGGAGTCAACTTGCCTGCGGCTCATGCAGGGCTTTTGCCTACAAAAATTCCATAAGGACGAGGATTTCTCCCAGACCAAAGCTGCCCCCTCCTCCAAACCTGGCTGCCATCGGAGGCCCAAACGCGCCCTACAAAATGACACCTGCCAAGTGGGCTCTTGAGTTTGGCTTCTTGGGGAAAATTGCCTCCTTTCGGAGTCAACTTGCCGGCGGCCCATGCAGGGCTTTTGCCTACAAAAATTCCAGAAGGACGAGGATTTCTCCCAGACCAAAGCTGCCCCCTCCTCCAATCCTGGCTGCCATCGGAGGCCCAAACGTGCCCTACAAAATGACACCTGCCAAGTGGGCTCTTGAGTTTGGCTTCTTGGGTGGAAGTGCCTCCTTTCAAAGCCAACTTGCCTGCGGCACGTCCTGGGCTTTTCCCTACAAAAATTCCATAAGGACGAGGATTTCTCCCAGACCAAAGCTGCCCCCTCCTCCAAACCTGGCTGCCATCGGAGGCCCAAACGCGCCCTACAAAATGACATCTGCCAAGTGGGCTCTTGAGTTTGGCTTGCGGAAAAGTGCCTCCTTTCAAAGCCAACTTGCCTAACTAGCCTGCGGCCCGTGCTGGGCTTTAGACTACAAAAATTCCATAAGGACGAGGATTTCTCCCAGACCAAAGCTGCCCCCTCCTCCAAACCTGGCTGCCATCGGAGGCCCAAACGCGCCCCACAAAATGACATCTGCATTGAGGGTTCTTGAGTTTGGCTTCTTGGGGAAAAGTGCCTCCTTTCGGAGTCAACTTGCCTAACATGCCTGCGGCCCATGTGGGGTTTTTGCCTACAAAAATTCCATAAGGACGAGGATTTCTCCCAGACCAAAGCTGCCCCCTCCTCCAAACCTGGCTGCCATCGGAGGCCCAAACGCGCCCTACAAAATGACACCTGCCAAGTGGGCTCTTGAGTTTGGCTTCTTGGGGAAAAGTGACTCCTATCGGAGTCAACTTGCCAGCGGCCCATGCAGGGCTTTTGCCTACAAAAATTCCATAAGGACGAGGATTCCTCCCAGACCAAAGCTGCCCCCTCCTCCAAACCTGGCTGCCATCGGAGGCCCAAATGCGCCCTACAAAATGACATCTGCCAAGTGGGCTCTTGAGTTTGGCTTCTTGGGGGAAAGTGCCTCCTTTCGGAGCCAACTTGCCTAACTTGCCTGCGGCCCGTCCTGGGCTTTTGCCTCCAAAAATTCCAGAAGGACGAGGATTTCTCCCAGACCAAAGCTGCCCCCTCCTCCAAACCTGGCTGCCATCGGAGGCCCAAACGCGCCCCACAAAATGACACCTGCATTGAGGGTTCTTGAGTTTGCTTTCCTGGGGAAAAGTGCCTCCTTTCGGAGTCAACTTGCCTGCGGCCCATGCAGGGCTTTTGCCTACAAAAATTCTAGAAGGACGAGGATTTCTCCCAGACCAAAGCTGCCCCCTCCTCCAAACCTGGCTGCCATCGGAGGCCCAAACGTGCCCTACAAAATGACACCTGCCAAGTGGGCTCTTGAGTTTGGCTTCTTGGGTGGAAGTGCCTCCTTTCAAAGCCAACTTGCCTAACTTGCCTGCGGCCCATGCGGGGTTTTTGCCTACAAAAATTCCATAAGGACGAGGATTTCTCCCAGACCAAAGCTGCCCCCTCCTCCAAACCTGGCTGACATCGGAGGCCCAAACGCGCCCTACAAAATGACACCTGCCAAGTGGGCTCTTGAGTTTAGCTTCTTGGGGAAAAGTGACTCCTTTCAAAACCAACTTGCCTGCGTCCCGTCCTGGGCTTTTGCTACAAAAATTCCATAAGGACGAGGATTCCTCCCAGACCAAAGCTGCCCCCTCCTCCAAACCTGCCTGCCATCGGAGGCCCAAACGCGCCCTACAAAATGACATCTGCCAAGTGGGCTCTTGAGTTTGGCTTTCTGGGGAAAAGTGCCTCCTTTCGGAGTCAACTTGCCTGCGGCTCATGCAGGGGTTTTGCCTACAAAAATTCCATAAGGACGAGGATTTCTCCCAGACCAAAGCTGCCCCCTCCTCCAAACCTGGCTGCCATCGGAGGCCCAAACGCGCCCTACAAAATGACACCTGCCAAGTGGGCTCTTGAGTTTGGCTTCTTGGGGAAAATTGCCTCCTTTCGGAGTCAACTTGCCGGCGGCCCATGCAGGGCTTTTGCCTACAAAAATTCCATAAGGACGAGGATTTCTCCCAGAACAAAGCTGCCCCCTCCTCCAAACCTGGCTGCCATCGGAGGCCCAAACGCGCCCTACAAAATGACATCTGCATTGTGGGTTCTTGAGTTTGGCTTCTTGGGGAAAAGTGACTCCTTTCAAAACCAACTTGCCTAACTTGCCTGCGGCCCGTCCTGGGCTTTTGAGTACAAAAATTCCAGAAGGACGAGGATTTCTCCCAGACCAAAGCTGCCCCCTCCTCCAAACCTGGCTGCCATCGGAGGCCCAAACGCGCCCTACAAAATGACACCTGCCAAGTGGGCTCTTGAGTTTGGCTTCTTGGGGAAAAGTGCCTCCTTTCAAAGCCAACTTGCCTAACTTGCCTGCGGCCCGTCCTGGGCTTTTGCCTACAAAAATTCCAGAAGGACAAGGATTTCTCCCAGACCAAAGCTGCTCCCTCCTCCAAACCTGGCTGCCATCGGAGGCCCAAACGCGCCCTACAAAATGACATCTGCCAAGTGTGCTCTTGAGTTTGGCTTCTTGGGGAAAAGTGCCTCCTTTCGGAGTCAACTTGCCGGCGGCCCATGCAGGGCTTTTGCCTCCAAAAATTCCATAAGGACGAGGATTTCTCCCAGACCAAAGCTGCCCCCTCCTCCAAACCTGGCTGCCATCGGAGTCCCAAACACGCCCTACAAAATGACACCTGCCAAGTGGGCTCTTGAGTTTGGCTTCTTGGGGAAAAGTGACTCCTTTCAAAGCCAACTTGCCTAACTAGCCTGCGGCCTGTGCTGGGCTTTAGACTACAAAAATTCCATAAGGACGAGGATTTCTCCCAGAGCAAAGCTGCCCCCTCCTCCAAACCTGGCAGCCATCAGAGGCCCAAACGCGCCCTACAAAATGACATCTGCCAAGTGGGCTCTTGAGTTTGGCTTCTTGGGGAAAATTGCCTCCATTCGGAGCCAAATTGCCTAACTTGCCTGCGGCCCGTCCTGGGCTTTTGCCTCCAAAAATTCCAGAAGGACGAGGATTTCTCCCAGACCAAAGCTGCCCCCTCCTCCAAACCTGGCTGCCATCAGAGGCCCAAACGCGCCCCACAAAATGACACCTGCATTGAGGGTTCTTGAGTTTGGCTTCCTGGGGAAAAGTGCCTCCTTTCGGAGTCAACTTGCCTGCGGCCCATGCAGGGCTTTTGCCTACAAAAATTCCAGAAGGACGAGGATTTCTCCCAGACCAAAGCTGCCCCCTCCTCCAAACCTGGCTGCCATCGGAGGCCCAAACGTGCCCTACAAAATGACACCTGCCAAGTGGGCTCTTGAGTTTGGCTTCTTGGGTGGAAGTGCCTCCTTTCAAAGCCAACTTGCCTGCGGCCCGTCCTGGGCTTTTGCTACAAAAATTCCATAAGGACGAGGATTTCTCCCAGACCAAAGCTGCCCCCTCCTCCAAACCTGGCTGCCATCGGAGGCCCAAACGCGCCCTACAAAATGACATTTGCCAAGTGGGCTCTTGAGTTTGGCTTCTTGCGGATAAGTGCCTCCTTTCAAAGCCAACTTGCCTAACTAGCCTGCGGCCCGTGCTGGGCTTTAGACTACAAAAATTCCATAAGGACGAGGATTTCTCCCAGACCAAAGCTGCCCCCTCCTCCAAACCTGGCTGCCATCGGAGGCCGAAACGTGCCCTACAAAATGACATCTGCCAAGTGGGCTCTTGAGTTTGTCTTCTTGGGGAAAAGTGCCTCCTTTCAAAGCCAACTTGCCTGCGGCCCGTCCTGGGCTTTTGCCTACAAAAATTCCAGAAGGACGAGGATTTCTCCCAGACCAAAGCTGCCCCCTCCTCCAAACCTGGCTGCCATCGGAGGCCCAAACGCGCCCCACAAAATGACACCTGCATTGAGGGTTCTTGAGTTTGGCTTCCTGGGGAAAAGTGCCTCCTTTCGGAGTCAACTTGCCTGCGGCCCATGCAGGGCTTTTGCCTACAAAAATTCCATAAGGACGAGGATTTCTCCCAGACCAAAGCTGCCCCCTCCTCCAAACCTGGCTGCCATCGGAGGCCCAAACGTGCCCTACAAAATGACATCTGCCAAGTGGGCTCTTGAGTTTGGCTTCTTGGGGAAAAGTGACTCCTTTCAAAGCCAACTTGCCTGCGGCCTGTGCTGGGCTTTTGCCTACAAAAATTCCATAAGGACGAGGATTTCTCCCAGACCAAAGCTGCCCCCTCCTCCAAACCTGGCTGCCATCGGAGGCCCAAACGCGCCCTACAAAATGACATCTGCCAAGTGGGCTCTTGAGTTTGGCTTCTTGGGGAAAAGTGCCTCCTTTCGGAGCCAAATTGCCTAACTTGCCTGCGGCCCGTCCTGGGCTTTTGCCTCCAAAAATTCCAGAAGGACGAGGATTTCTCCCAGACCAAAGCTGCCCCCTCCTCCAAACCTGGCTGCCATCGGAGGCCCAAACGCGCCCCACAAAATGACACCTGCATTGAGGGTTCTTGAGTTTGGCTTCCTGGGGAAAAGTGCCTCCTTTCGGAGTCAACTTGCCTGCGGCCCATGCAGGGCTTTTGCCTACAAAAATTCCAGAAGGACGAGGATTTCTCCCAGACCAAAGCTGCCCCCTCCTCCAAACCTGGCTGACATCGGAGGCCCAAACGCGCCCTACAAAATGACACCTGCCAAGTCGGCTCTTGAGTTTGGCTTCTTGGGGAAAAGTGACTCCTTTCAAAACCAACTTGCCTGCGTCCCGTCCTGGGCTTTTGCTACAAAAATTCCATAAGGACGAGGATTCCTCCCAGACCAAAGCTGCCCCCTCCTCCAAACCTGGCTGCCATCGGAGGCCCAAACGCGCCCTACAAAATGACATCTGCCAAGTGGGCTCTTGAGTTTGGCTTTCTGGGGAAAAGTGCCTCCTTTCGGAGTCAACTTGCCTGCGGCTCATGCAGGGCTTTTGCCTACAAAAATTCCATAAGGACGAGGATTTCTCCCAGACCAAAGCTGCCCCCTCCTCCAAACCTGGCTGCCATCGGAGGCCCAAACGCGCCCTACAAAATGACACCTGCCAAGTGGGCTCTTGAGTTTGGCTTCTTGGGGAAAATTGCCTCCTTTCGGAGTCAACTTGCCGGCGGCCCATGCAGGGCTTTTGCCTACAAAAATTCCATAAGGACGAGGATTTCTCCCAGAACAAAGCTGCCCCCTCCTCCAAACCTGGCTGCCATCGGAGGCCCAAACGCGCCCTACAAAATGACGTCTGCATTCTGGGTTCTTGAGTTTGGCTTCTTGGGGAAAAGTGCCTCCTTTCGGAGCCAACTTGCCTAACTTGCCTGCGGCCCGTCCTGGGCTTTTGAGTACAAAAATTCCATAAGGACGAGGATTTCTCCCAGACCAAAGCTGCCCCCTCCTCCAAACCTGGCTGCCATCGGAGGCCCAAACGCGCCCTACAAAATGACATCTGCCAAGTGGGCTCTTGAGTTTGGCTTCTTGGGGAAAAGTGCCTCCTTTCAAAGCCAACTTGCCTAACTTGCCTGCGGCCCGTCCTGGGCTTTTGCCTACAAAAATTCCAGAAGGACAAGGATTTCTCCCAGACCAAAGCTGCTCCCTCCTCCAAACCTGGCTGCCATCGGAGGCCCAAACGCGCCCTACAAAATGACATCTGCCAAGTGGGCTCTTGAGTTTGGCTTCTTGGGAAAAGTGACTCCTTTCAAAACCAACTTGCCTGCGTCCCGTCCCGGACGTTTGCTACAAAAATTCCATAAGGACGAGGATTCCTCCCAGACCAAAGCTGCCCCCTCCGCCAAACCTGGCTGACATCGGAGGCCCAAACGCGCCCTACAAAATGACATCTGCCAAGCGGGCTCTTGAGTTTGGCTTCTTGGGGAAAAGTGCCTCCTTTCGGAGTCAACTTGCCGGCGGCACATGCAGGGCTTTTGCCTCCAAAAATTCCATAAGGACGAGGATTTCTCCCAGACCAAAGCTGCCCCCTCCTCCAAACCTGGCTGCCATCAGAGGCCCAAACGCGCCCTACAAAATGACATCTGCCAAGTGGGCTCTTGAGTTTGGCTTCTTGGGGAAAAGTGCCTCCTTTCGGAGCCAAATTGCCTAACTTGCCTGCGGCCCGTCCTGGGCTTTTGCCTCCAAAAATTCCAGAAGGACGAGGATTTCTCCCAGACCAAAGCTGCCCCCTCCTCCAAACCTGGCTGCCATCGGAGGCCCAAACGCGCCCCACAAAATGACACCTGCATTGAGGGTTCTTGAGTTTGGCTTCTTGGGGAAAAGTGCCTCCTTTCGGAGTCAACTTGCCTGCGGCCCATGCAGGGCTTTTGCCTACAAAAATTCCAGAAGGACGAGGATTTCTCCCAGACCAAAGCTGCCCCCTCCTCCAAACCTGGCTGCCATCGGAGGCCCAAACGTGCCCTACAAACTGACACCTGCCAAGTGGGCTCTTGAGTTTGGCTTCTTGGGTGGAAGTGCCTCCTTTCAAAGCCAACTTGCCTAATTTGCCTGCGGCCCATGTGGGGTTTTTGCCTACAAAAATTCCAGAAGGACGAGGATTTCTCCCAGACCAAAGCTGCCCCCTCCTCCAAACCTGGCTGACATCGGAGGCCCAAACGCGCCCTACAAAATGACACCTGCCAAGTCGGCTCTTGAGTTTGGCTTCTTGGGGTAAAGTGACTCCTTTCAAAACCAACTTGCCTGCGTCCCGTCCTGGGCTTTTGCTACAAAAATTCCATAAGGACGAGGATTCCTCCCAGACCAAAGCTGCCCCCTCCTCCAAACCTGGCTGCCATCGGAGGCCCAAACGCGCCCTACAAAATGACACCTGCCAAGTGGGCTCTTGAGTTTGGCTTCTTGGGGAAAATTGCCTCCTTTCGGAGTCAACTTGCCGGCGGCCCATGCAGGGCTTTTGCCTACAAAAATTCCATAAGGACGAGGATTTCTCCCAGACCAAAGCTGCCCCCTCCTCCAAACCTGGCTGCCATCGGAGGCCCAAACGCGCCCTACAAAATGACATCTGCATTGTGGGTTCTTGAGTTTGGCTTCTTGGGGAAAAGTGCCTCCTTTAGGAGCCAACTTGCCTAACTTGCCTGCGGCCCGTCCTGGGCTTTTGAGTACAAAAATTCCATAAGGACGAGGATTTCTCCCAGACCAAAGCTGCCCCCTCCTCCAAACCTGGCTGCCATCGGAGGCCCAAACGCGCCCTACAAAATGACACCTGCCAAGTGGGCTCTTGAGTTTGGCTTCTTGGGGAAAAGTGCCTCCTTTCAAAGCCAACTTGCCTAACTTGCCTGCGGCCCGTCCTGGGCTTTTCCTACAAAAATTCCATAAGGACGAGGATTTCTCCCAGACCAAAGCTGCCCCCTCCTCCAAACCTGGCTGCCATCGGAGGCCCAAACGCGCCCTACAAAATGACATCTGCCAAGTGGGCTCTTGAGTTTGGCTTTCTGGGGAAAAGTGCCTCCTTTCGGAGTCAACTTGCCTGCGGCTCATGCAGGGGTTTTGCCTACAAAAATTCCATAAGGACGAGGATTTCTCCCAGACCAAAGCTGCCCCCTCCTCCAAACCTGGCTGCCATCGGAGGCCCAAACGCGCCCTACAAAATGACACCTGCCAAGTGGGCTCTTGAGTTTGGCTTCTTGGGGAAAAGTGCCTCCTTTCGGAGTCAACTTGCCGGCGGCCCGTCCTGGGCTTTTGAGTACAAAAAATTCCAGAAGGACGAGGATTTCTCCCAGACCAAAGCTGCCCCCTCCTCCAAACCTGGCTGCCATCGGAGGCCCAAACGCGCCCTACAAAATGACATCTGCATTGTGGGTTCTTGAGTTTGGCTTCTTGGGGAAAAGTGCCTCCTTTCAAAGCCAACTTGCCTAACTTGCCTGCGGCCCGTCCTGGGCTTTTGCCTACAAAAATTCCAGAAGGACAAGGATTTCTCCCAGACCAAATCTGCCCCCTCCTCCAAACCTGGCTGCCATCGGAGGCCCAAACGCGCCCTACAAAATGACATCTGCCAAGTGGGCTCTTGAGTTTGGCTTCTTGGGGAAAAGTGACCCCTTTCAAAACCAACTTGCCTGCGTCCCGTCCCGGACGATTGCTACAAAAATTCCATAAGGACGAGGATTCCTCCCAGACGAAAGCTGCCCCCTCCGCCAAACCTGGCTGCCATCGGAGGCCCAAACGCGCCCTACAAAATGACATCTGCCAAGTGGGCTCTTGAGTTTGGCTTCTTGGGGAAAAGTGCCTCCTTTCGGAGTCAACTTGCCGGCGGCCCATGCAGGGCTTTTGCCTCCAAAAATTCCATAAGGACGAGGATTTCTCCCAGACCAAAGCTGCCCCCTCCTCCAAACCTGGCTGCCATCGGAGGCCCAAACGCGCCCTACAAAATGACACCTGCCAAGTGGGCTCTTGAGTTTGGCTTCTTGGGGAAAAGTGCCTCCTTTCGGAGCCAACTTGCCTAACTAGCCTGCGGCCTGTGCTGGGCTTTTGCCTACAAAAATTCCATAAGGACGAGGATTTCTCCCAGACCAAAGCTGCCCCCTCCTCCAAACCTGGCTGCCATCAGAGGCCCAAACGCGCCCTACAAAATGACATCTGCCAAGTGGGCTCTTGAGTTTGGCTTCTTGGGGAAAAGTGCCTCCTTTCGGAGCCAAATTGCCTAACTTGCCTGCGGCCCGTCCTGGGCTTTTGCCTCCAAAAATTCCATAAGGACGAGGATTTCTCCCAGACCAAAGCTGCCCCCTCCTCCAAACCTGGCTGCCATCGGAGGCCCAAACGCGCCCCACAAAATGACACCTGCCAAGTGGGCTCTTGAGTTTGGCTTCTTGGGGAAAAGTGCCTCCTTTCGGAGTCAACTTGCCTGCGGCCCATGCAGGGCTTTTGCCTCCAAAAATTCCAGAAGGACGAGGATTTCTCCCAGACCAAAGCTGCCCCCTCCTCCAAACCTGGCTGCCATCGGAGGCCCAAACGTGCCCTACAAAATGACACCTGCCAAATGGGCTCTTGAGTTTGGCTTCTTGGGTGGAAGTGCCTCCTTTCAAAGCCAACTTGCCTGCGGCCCGTGCTGGGCTTTAGACTACAAAAATTCCAGAAGGACAAGGATTTCTCCCAGACCAAAGCTGCCCCCTCCTCCAAACCTGGCTGCCATCGGAGGCCCAAACGCGCCCTACAAAATGACATTTGCCAAGTGGGCTCTTGAGTTTGGCTTCTTGCGGAAAAGTGCCTCCTTTCAAAGCCAACTTGCCTAACTAGCCTGCGGCCCGTGCTGGGCTTTTGACTACAAAAATTCCATAAGGACGAGGATTTCTCCCAGACCAAAGCTGCCCCCTCCTCCAAACCTGGCTGCCATCGGAGGCCCAAACGAGCCCCACAAAATGACATCTGCATTGAGGGTTCTTGAGTTTGGCTTTTTGGGGAAAAGTGCCTCCTTTCGGAGCCAACTTGCCTAACTTGCCTGCGGCCCGTCCTGGGCTTTTGCCTACAAAAATTCCAGAAGGACGAGGATTTCTCCCAGACCAAAGCTGCCCCCTCCTCCAAACCTGGCTGCCATCGGAGGCCCAAACTTGCCCTACAAAATGACACCTGCCAAGTGGGCTCTTGAGTTTGGCTTCTTGGGGAAAAGTGACTCCTTTCAAAACCAACTTGCCTGTGTCCCGTCCCGGGCTTTTGCTACAAAAATTCCAGAAGGACGAGGATTTCTCCCAGACCAAAGCTGCCCCCTCCTCCAAACCTGGCTGCCATCGGAGGCCCAAACGCGCCCCACAAAATGACATCTGCATTGAGGATTCTTGAGTTTGGCTTCTTGGGGAAAAGTGCCTCCTTTCGGAGCCAACTTGCCTAACTTGCCTGCGGCCCGTCCTGGGCTTTTGCCTCCAAAAATTCCATAAGGATGAGGATTTCTCCCAGACCAAAGCTGCCCCCTCCTCCAAACCTGGCTGCCATCGGAGGCCCAAACGTGCCCTACAAAATGACACCTGCCAAGTGGGCTCTTGAGTTTGGCTTCTTGGGTGGAAGTACCTCCTTTCAAAGCCAACTTGCCTGCGGCCCGTCCTGGGCTTTTGCCTACAAAAATTCCATAAGGACGAGGATTTCTCCCAGACCAAAGCTGCCCCCTCCTCCAAACCTGGCTGCCATCGGAGGCCCAAACGCGCCCCACAAAATGACATCTGCATTTGAGGGTTCTTGAGTTTGGCTTCTTGGGGAAAAGTGCCTCCTTTCGGAGTCAACTTGCCTAACTTGCCTGCGGCCCATGTGGGGTTTTTGCCTACAAAAATTCCATAAGGACGAGGATTTCTCCCAGACCAAAGCTGCCCCCTCCTCCAAACCTGGCTGACATCGGAGGCCCAAACGCGCCCTACAAAATGACACCTGCCAAGTGGGCTCTTGAGTTTGGCATCTTGGGGAAAAGTGCCTCCTTTCAAAACCAACTTGCCTGCGTCCCGTCCTGGGCTTTTGCTACAAAAATTCCATAAGGACGAGGATTCCTCCCAGACCAAAGCTGCCCCCTCCTCCAAACCTGGCTGCCATCGGAGGCCCAAACGCGCCCTACAAAATGACATCTGCCAAGTGGGCTCTTGAGTTTGGCTTTCTGGGGAAAAGTGCCTCCTTTCGAAGCCAACTTGCCTGCGGCTCATGCAGGGGTTTTGCCTACAAAAATTCCATAAGGACGAGGATTTCTCCCAGACCAAAGCTGCCCCCTCCTCCAAACCTGGCTGCCATCGGAGGCCCAAACGCGCCCTACAAAATGACACCTGCCAAGTGGGCTCTTGAGTTTGGCTTCTTGGGGAAAAGTGCCTCCTTTCGGAGTCAACTTGCCGGCGGCCCATGCAGGGCTTTTGCCTACAAAAATTCCATAAGGACGAGGATTTCTCCCAGAACAAAGCTGCCCCCTCCTCCAAACCTGGCTGCCATCGGAGGCCCAAACGCGCCCTACAAAATGACATCTGCCAAGCGGGCCCTTGAGTTTGGCTTCTTGGGGAAAAGTGCCTCCTTTCGGAGCCAACTTGCCTAACTTGCCTGCGGCCCGTCCTGGGCTTTTGAGTACAAAAATTCCAGAAGGACGAGGATTTCTCCCAGACCAAAGCTGCCCCCTCCTCCAAACCTGGCTGACATCGGAGGCCCAAACGTGCCCTAGAAAATGACACCTGCCAAGTGGGCTCTTGAGTTTGGCTTCTTGGGGAAAAGTGACTCCTTTCAAAACCAACTTGCCTGCGTCCCGTCCCGGGCTTTTGCTACAAAAATTCCATAAGGACGAGGATTCCTCCCAGACCAAAGCTGCCCCCTCCTCCAAACCTGGCTGCCATCGGAAGCCCAAACGCGCCCTACAAAATGACATCTGCCAAGTGGGCTCTTGAGTTTGGCTTTCTGGGGAAAAGTGCCTCCTTTCGGAGTCAACTTGCCTGCGGCTCATGCAGGGGTTTTGCCTACAAAAATTCCATAAGGACGAGGATTTCTCCCAGACCAAAGCTGCCCCCTCCTCCAAACCTGGCTGCCATCGGAGGCCCAAACGCGCCCTACAAAATGACATCTGCCAAGCGGGCCCTTGAGTTTGGCTTCTTGAGGAAAAGTGCCTCCTTTCGGAGTCAACTTGCCGGCGGCCCATGCAGGGCTTTTGCCTACAAAAATTCCATAAGGACGAGGATTCCTCCCAGACCAAAGCTGCCCCCTCCTCCAAACCTGGCTGCCATCGGAGGCCCAAACGCGCCCTACAAAATGACATCTGCCAAGCGGGCCCTTGAGTTTGGCTTCTTGAGGAAAAGTGCCTCCTTTCGGAGTCAACTTGCCGGCGGCCCATGCAGGGCTTTTGCCTACAAAAATTCCATAAGGACGAGGATTCCTCCCAGACCAAAGCTGCCCCCTCCTCCAAACCTGGCTGCCATCGGAGGCCCAAACGCGCCCCACAAAATTACACCTGCATTGAGGGTTCTTGAGTTTGGCTTCCTGGGGAAAAGTGCCTCCTTTCGGAGTCAACTTGCCTGCGGCCCATGCAGGGCTTTTGCCTACAAAAATTCCAGAAGGACGAGGATTTCTCCCAGACCAAAGCTGCCCCCTCCTCCAAACCTGGCTGCCATTGGAGGCCCAAACGTGCCCTACAAAATGACACCTGCCAAGTGGGCTCTTGAGTTTGGCTTCTTGGGTGGAAGTGCCTCCTTTCAAAGCCAACTTGCCTGCGGCCCGTCCTGGGCTTTTGCCTCCAAAAATTCCATAAGGACGAGGATTTCTCCCAGACCAAAGCTGCCCCCTCCTCCAAACCTGGCTGCCATCGGAGGCCCAAACGCGCCCTACAAAATGACACCTGCCAAGTGGGCTCTTGAGTTTGGCTTCTTGGGGAAAAGTGCCTCCTTTCGGAGCCAAATTGCCTAACTTGCCTGCGGCCCGTCCTGGGCTTTTGCCTCCAAAAATTCCAGAAGGACGAGGATTTCTCCCAGACCAAAGCTGCCCCCTCCTCCAAACCTGGCTGCCATCGGAGGCCCAAACGCGCCCTACAAAATGACATCTGCATTGTGGGTTCTTGAGTTTGGCTTCTTGGGGGAAAGTGCCTCCTTTCAAAGCAACTTGCCTAACTTGCCTGCGGACCATGCGGGGTTTTTGCCTACAAAAATTCCATAAGGACGAGGATTTCTCCCAGACCAAAGCTGCCCCCTCCTCCAAACCTGGCTGCCATCGGAGGCCCAAACGCGCCCTACAAAATGACATCTGCCAAGTGGGCTCTTGAGTTTGGCTTCTTGGGGAAAAGTGCCTCCTTTCGGAGCCAAATTGCCTAACTTGCCTGCGGCCCGTCCTGGGCTTTTGCCTCCAAAAATTCCAGAAGGACGAGGATTTCTCCCAGACCAAAGCTGCCCCCTCCTCCAAACCTGGCTGCCATCGGAGGCCCAAACGCGCCCTACAAAATTACACCTGCATTGAGGGTTCTTGAGTTTGGCTTCCTGGGGAAAAGTGCCTCCTTTCGGAGTCAACTTGCCTGCGGCCCATGCAGGGCTTTTGCCTCCAAAAATTCCATAAGGACGAGGATTTCTCCCAGACCAAAGCTGCCCCCTCCTCCAAACCTGGCTGCCATTGGAGGCCCTAACGTGCCCTACAAAATGACACCTGCCAAGTGGGCTCTTGAGTTTGGCTTCTTGGGTGGAAGTGCCTCCTTTCAAAGCCAACTTGCCGGCGGCCCGTCCTGGGCTTTTGCTACAAAAATTCCATAAGGACGAGGATTTCTCCCAGACCAAAGCTGCCCCCTCCTCCAAACCTGGCTGCCATTGGAGGCCCAAACGTGCCCTACAAAATGACATCTGCCAAGTGGGCTCTTGAGTTTGGCTTCTTGGGGAAAAGTGCCTCCTTTCGGAGCCAACTTGCCTAACTTGCCTGCGGCCCATCCTGGGCTTTTGCTACAAAAATTCTATAAGGACGAGGATTTCTCCCAGACCAAAGCTGCCCCCTCCTCCAAACCTGGCTGCCATCGGAGGCCCAAACGCGCCCTACAAAATGACATCTGCATTGTGAGTTCTTGAGTTTGGCTTCTTGGGGGAAAGTGCCTCCTTTCAAAGCAACTTGCCTAACTTGCCTGCGGCCCATGCGGGGTTTTTGCCTACAAAAATTCCATAAGGACGAGGATTTCTCCCAGACCAAAGCTGCCCCCTCCTCCAAACCTGGCTGCCATCGGAGGCCCAAACGCGCCCTACAAAATGACACCTGCCAAGTGGGCTCTTGAGTTTGGCTTCTTGGGGGAAAGTGCCTCCTTTCAAAGCCAACTTGCCTAACTAGCCTGCGGCCCGTGCTGGGCTTTAGACTACAAAAATTCCATAAGGACGAGGATTTCTCCCAGACCAAAGCTGCCCCCTGCTCCAAACCTGGCTGCCATCAGAGGCCCAAATGCGCCCCACAAAATGACATCTGCCAAGTGGGCTCTTGAGTTTGGCTTCTTGGGGAAAAGTGCCTCCTTTCGGAGCCAACTTGCCTAACTTGCCTGCGGCCCGTCCTGGGCTTTTGCCTCCAAAAATTCCAGAAGGACGAGGATTTCTCCCAGACCAAAGCTGCCCCCTCCTCCAAACCTGGCTGCCATCGGAGGCCCAAACGCGCCCCACAAAATGACACCTGCATTGAGGGTTCTTGAGTTTGGCTTCCTGGGGAAAAGTGCCTCCTTTCGGAGTCAACTTGCCTGCGGCCCATGCAGGGCTTTTGCCTACAAAAATTCCAGAAGGACGAGGATTTCTCCCAGACCAAAGCTGCCCCCTCCTCCAAACCTGGCTGCCATCGGAGGCCCAAACGTGCCCTACAAACTGACATCTGCCAAGTGGGCTCTTGAGTTTGGCTTCTTGGGTGGAAGTGCCTCCTTTCAAAGCCAACTTGCCTGGGGCCGGTCCTGGGCTTTTGCCTACAAAAATTCCATAAGGACGAGGATTTCTCCCAGACCAAAGCTGCCCCCTCCTCCAAACCTGGCTGACATCGGAGGCCCAAACGCACCCTACAAAATGACACCTGCCAAGTGAGCTCTTGAGTTTGGCTTCTTGGGGAAAAGTGACTCCTTTCAAAACCAACTTGCCTGCGTCCCGTCCCGGGCTTTTGCTACAAAAATTCCATAAGGACGAGGATTCCTCCCAGACCAAAGCTGCCCCCTCCTCCAAACCTGGCTGCCATCGGAAGCCCAAACGCGCCCTACAAAATGACATCTGCCAAGTGGGCTCTTGAGTTTGGCTTTCTGGGGAAAAGTGCCTCCTTTCGGAGTCAACTTGCCTGCGGCTCATGCAGGGGTTTTGCCTACAAAAATTCCATAAGGACGAGGATTTCTCCCAGACCAAAGCTGCCCCCTCCTCCAAACCTGGCTGCCATCGGAGGCCCAAACGCGCCCTACAAAATGACACCTGCCAAGTGAGCTCTTGAGTTTGGCTTCTTGGGGAAAATTGCCTCCTTTCGGAGTGAACTTGCCGGCGGCCCATGCAGGGCTTTTGCCTACAAAAATTCCATAAGGACGAGGATTCCTCCCAGACCAAAGCTGCCCCCTCCGCCAAACCTGGCTGCCATCGGAGGCCCAAACGCGCCCTACAAAATGACATCTGCCAAGCGGGCTCTTGAGTTTGGCTTCTTGAGGAAAAGTGCCTGCTTTCGGAGTCAACTTGCCGGCGGCCCCTGCAGGGCTTTTGCCTCCAAAAATTCCATAAGGACGAGGATTTCTCCCAGACCAAAGCTGCCCCCTCCTCCAAACCTGGCTGACATCGGAGGCCCAAACGCGCCCTACAAAATGACACCTGCCAAGTGGGCTCTTGAGTTTGGCTTCTTGGGGAAAAGTGCCTCCTTTCAAAGCAACTTGCCTAACTTGCCTGCGGCCCATGCGGGGTTTTTGCCTACAAAAATTCCATAAGGACGAGGATTTCTCCCAGACCAAAGCTGCCCCCTCCTCCAAACCTGGCTGCCATCGGAGGCCCAAACGCGCCCTACAAAATGACATCTGCCAAGTGGGCTCTTGAGTTTGGCTTCTTGCGGAAAAGTGCCTCCTTTCAAAGCCAACTTGCCTAACTAGCCTGCGGCCCGTGCTGGGCTTTAGACTACAAAAATTCCATAAGGACGAGGATTTCTCCCAGACCAAAGCTGCCCCCTCCTCCAAACCTGGCTGCCATCGGAGGCCCAAACGCGCCCCACAAAATGACATCTGCATTTGAGTGTTCTTGAGTTTGGCTTCCTGGGGAAAAGTGCCTCCTTTCGGAGTCAACTTCCCTAACTTGCCTGCGGCCCATGTGGGGTTTTTGCCTACAAAAATTCCATAAGGACGAGGATTTCTCCCAGACCAAAGCTGCCCCCTCCTCCAAACCTGGCTGACATCGGAGGCCCAAACGCGCCCTACAAAATGACACCTGCCAAGTGGGCTCTTGAGTTTGGCATCTTGGGGAAAAGTGACTCCTTTCAAAACCAACTTGCCTGCGTCCCGTCCTGGGCTTTTGCTACAAAAATTCCATAAGGACGAGGATTCCTCCCAGACCAAAGCTGCCCCCTCCTCCAAACCTGGCTGCCATCGGAGGCCCAAACGCGCCCTACAAAATGACATCTGCCAAGTGGGCTCTTGAGTTTGGCTTTCTGGGGAAAAGTGCCTCCTTTCGAAGCCAACTTGCCTGCGGCTCATGCAGGGGTTTTGCCTACAAAAATTCCATAAGGACGAGGATTTCTCCCAGACCAAAGCTGCCCCCTCCTCCAAACCTGGCTGCCATCGGAGGCCCAAACGCGCCCTACAAAATGACACCTGCCAAGTGGGCTCTTGAGTTTGGCTTCTTGGGGTAAAGTGACTCCTTTCAAAACCAACTTGCCTGCGTCCCGTCCCGGGCTTTTGCTACAAAAATTCCATAAGGACGAGGATTCCTCCCAGAACAAAGCTGCCCCCTCCTCCAAACCTGGCTGCCATCGGAGGCCCAAACGCGCCCCACAAAATTACACCTGCATTGAGGGTTCTTGAGTTTGGCTTCTTGGGGAAAAGTGCCTCCTTTCGGAGCCAACTTGCCTAACTTGCCTGCGGCCCGTCCTGGGCTTTTGAGTACAAAAATTCCAGAAGGACGAGGATTTCTCCCAGACCAAAACTGCCCCCTCCTCCAAACCTGGCTGCCATCGGAGGCCCAAACGCGCCCTACAAAATGACACCTGCCAAGTGGGCTCTTGAGTTTGGCTTCTTGGGGAAAAGTGCCTCCTTTCAAAGCCAACTTGGCTAACTAGCCTGCGGCCCGTGCTGGGCTTTAGACTACAAAAATTCCATAAGGACGAGGATTTCTCCCAGACCAAAGCTGCCCCCTCCTCCAAACCTGGCTGACATCGGAGGCCCAAACGCACCCTAGAAAATGACACCTGCCAAGTGGGCTCTTGAGTTTGGCTTCTTGGGGAAAAGTGACTCCTTTCAAAACCAACTTGCCTGCGTCCCGTCCCGGGCTTTTGCTACAAAAATTCCATAAGGACGAGGATTCCTCCCAGACCAAAGCTGCCCCCTCCTCCAAACCTGGCTGCCATCGGAAGCCCAAACGCGCCCTACAAAATGACATCTGCCAAGTGGGCTCTTGAGTTTGGCTTTCTGGGGAAAAGTGCCTCCTTTCAGAGTCAACTTGCCTGCGGCTCATGCAGGGGTTTTGCCTACAAAAATTCCATAAGGACGAGGATTTCTCCCAGACCAAAGCTGCCCCCTCCTCCAAACCTGGCTGCCATCGGAGGCCCAAACGCGCCCTACAAAATGACACCTGCCAAGTGGGCTCTTGAGTTTGGCTTCTTGGGGAAAATTGCCTCCTTTCGGAGTCAACTTGCCGGCGGCCCATGCAGGGCTTTTGCCTACAAAAATTCCATAAGGACGAGGATTCCTCCCAGACCAAAGCTGCCCCCTCCGCCAAACCTGGCTGCCATCGGAGGCCCAAACGCGCCCTACAAAATGACATCTGCCAAGCGGGCTCTTGAGTTTGGCTTCTTGGGGAAAAGTGCCTCCTTTCGGAGCCAAATTGTCTAACTTGCCTGCGGCCCGTCCTGGGCTTTTGCCTCCAAAAATTCCATAAGGACGAGGATTTCTCCCAGACCAAAGCTGCCCCCTCCTCCAAACCTGGCTGCCATCGGAGGCCCAAACGCGCCCCACAAAATTACACCTGCATTGAGGGTTCTTGAGTTTGGCTTCCTGGGGAAAAGTGCCTCCTTTCGGAGTCAACTTGCCTGCGGCCCATGCAGGGCTTTTGCCTCCAAAAATTCCATAAGGACGAGGATTTCTCCCAGAACAAAGCTGCCCCCTCCTCCAAACCTGGCTGCCATCGGAGGCCCAAACGCGCCCCACAAAATGACACCTGCATTGAGGGTTCTTGAGTTTGGCTTCCTGGGGAAAAGTGCCTCGTTTCGGAGTCAACTTGCCTGCGGCCCATGCAGGGCTTTTGCCTACAAAAATTCCAGAAGGACGAGGATTTCTCCCAGACCAAAGCTGCCCCCTCCTCCAAACCTGGCTGCCATCGGAGGCCCAAACGTGCCCTACAAACTGACACCTGCCAAGTGGGCTCTTGAGTTTGGCTTCTTGGGTGGAAGTGCCTCCTTTCAAAGCCAACTTGCCTGGGGCCGGTCCTGGGCTTTTGCCTACAAAAATTCCATAAGGACGAGGATTTCTCCCAGACCAAAGCTGCCCCCTCCTCCAAACCTGGCTGCCATCGGAGGCCCAAACGCGCCCTACAAAATGACATCTGCCAAGTGGGCTCTTGAGATTGGCTTCTTGCGGAAAAGTGCCTCCTTTCAAAGCCAACTTGGCTAACTAGCCTGCGGCCCGTGCTGGGCTTTAGACTACAAAAATTCCATAAGGACGAGGATTTCTCCCAGACCAAAGCTGCCCCCTCCTCCAAACCTGGCTGACATCGGAGGCCCAAACGCACCCTAGAAAATGACACCTGCCAAGTGGGCTCTTGAGTTTGGCTTCTTGGGGAAAAGTGACTCCTTTCAAAACCAACTTGCCTGCGTCCCGTCCCGGGCTTTTGCTACAAAAATTCCATAAGGACGAGGATTCCTCCCAGACCAAAGCTGCCCCCTCCTCCAAACCTGGCTGACATCGGAGGCCCAAACGCACCCTAGAAAATGACACCTGCCAAGTGGGCTCTTGAGTTTGGCATCTTGGGGAAAAGTGACTCCTTTCAAAACCAACTTGCCTGCGTCCCGTCCCGGGCTTTTGCTACAAAAATTCCATAAGGACGAGGATTCCTCCCAGACCAAAGCTGCCCCCTCCTCCAAACCTGGCTGCCATCGGAGGCCCAAACGCGCCCTACAAAATGACACCTGCCAAGTGAGCTCTTGAGTTTGGCTTCCTGGGGAAAATTGCCTCCTTTCGGAGTGAACTTGCCGGCGGCCCATGCAGGGCTTTTGCCTACAAAAATTCCATAAGGACGAGGATTCCTCCCAGACCAAAGCTGCCCCCTCCGCCAAACCTGGCTGCCATCGGAGGCCCAAACGCGCCCTACAAAATGACATCTGCCAAGCGGGCTCTTGAGTTTGGCTTCTTGAGGAAAAGTGCCTGCTTTCGGAGTCAACTTGCCGGCGGCCCATGCAGGGCTTTTGCCTACAAAAATTCCATAAGGACGAGGATTTCTCCCAGACCAAAGCTGCCCCCTCCTCCAAACCTGGCTGCCATCGGAGGCCCAAACGCGCCCTACAAAATGACACCTGCCAAGTGGGCTCTTGAGTTTGGCTTCTTGGGGAAAAGTGCCTCCTTTCGGAGCCAAATTGCCTAACTTGCCTGCGGCCCGTCCTGGGCTTTTGCCTCCAAAAATTCCAGAAGGACGAGGATTTCTCCCAGACCAAAGCTGCCCCCTCCTCCAAACCTGGCTGCCATCGGAGGCCCAAACGTGCCCTAAAAAATGACACCTGCCAAGTGGGCTCTTGAGTTTGGCTTCTTGGGTGGAAGTGCCTCCTTTCAAAGCCAACTTGCCTGCGGCCCGTCCTGGGCTTTTGCCTACAAAAATTCCATAAGGACGAGGATTTCTCCCAGACCAAAGCTGCCCCCTCCTCCAAACCTGGCTGCCATCGGAGGCCCAAACGCGCCCTACAAAATGACATCTGCATTGTGGGTTCTTGAGTTTGGCTTCTTGGGCGAAAGTGCCTCCTTTCAAAGCAACTTGCCTAACTTGCCTGCGGCCCATGCGGGGTTTTTGCCTACAAAAATTCCATAAGGACGAGGATTTCTCCCAGACCAAAGCTGCCCCCTCCTCCAAACCTGGCTGCCATCGGAGGCCGAAACGTGCCCTACAAAATGACATCTGCCAAGTGGGCTCTTGAGTTTGGCTTCTTGGGTGGAAGTACCTCCTTTCAAAGCCAACTTGCCTGCGGCCCGTCCTGGGCTTTTGCCTACAAAAATTCCATAAGGACGAGGATTTCTCCCAGACCAAAGCTGCCCCCTCCTCCAAACCTGGCTGCCATCGGAGGCCCAAACGCGCCCTACAAAATGACATCTGCCAAGTGGGCTCTTGAGTTTGGCTTCTTGCGGAAAAGTGCCTCCTTTCAAAGCCAACTTGCCTAACTAGCCTGCGGCCCTCGCTGGGCTTTAGACTACAAAAATTCCAGAAGGACGAGGATTTCTCCCAGACCAAAGCTGCCCCCTCCTCCAAACCTGGCTGCCATCGGAGGCCCAAACGCGCCCTACAAAATGACACCTGCCAAGTGGGCTCTTGAGTTTGGCTTCTTGGGGAAAAGTGCCTCCTTTCGGAGTCAACTTGCCGGCGGCCCATGCAGGGCTTTTGCCTCCAAAAATTCCATAAGGACGAGGATTTCTCCCAGACCAAAGCTGCCCCCTCCTCCAAACCTGGCTGCCATCGGAGGCCCAAACGCGCCCTACAAAATGACACCTGCCAAGTGGGCTCTTGAGTTTGGCTTCTTGGGGAAAAGTGCCTCCTTTCGGAGCCAAATTGCCTAACTTGCCTGCGTCCCGTCCTGGGCTTTTGCCTCCAAAAATTCCATAAGGACGAGGATTTCTCCCAGACCAAAGCTGCCCCCTCCTCCAAACCTGGCTGCCATCGGAGGCCCAAACGCGCCCCACAAAATTACACCTGCATTGAGGGTTCTTGAGTTTGGCTTCCTGGGGAAAAGTGCCTCCTTTCGGAGTCAACTTGCCTGCGGCCCATGCAGGGCTTTTGCCTCCAAAAATTCCATAAGGACGAGGATTTCTCCCAGACCAAAGCTGCCCCCTCCTCCAAACCTGGCTGCCATCGGAGGCCCAAACGCGCCCCACAAAATGACACCTGCATTGAGGGTTCTTGAGTTTGGCTTCCTGGGGAAAAGTGCCTCCTTTCGGAGTCAACTTGCCTGCGGCCCATGCAGGGCTTTTGCCTACAAAAATTCCAGAAGGACGAGGATTTCTCCCAGACCAAAGCTGCCCCCTCCTCCAAACCTGGCTGCCATCGGAGGCCCAAACGTGCCCTACAAACTGACACCTGCCAAGTGGGCTCTTGAGTTTGGCTTCTTGGGTGGAAGTGCCTCCTTTCAAAGCCAACTTGCCTGGGGCCGGTCCTGGGCTTTTGCCTACAAAAATTCCATAAGGACGAGGATTTCTCCCAGACCAAAGCTGCCCCCTCCTCCAAACCTGGCTGCCATCGGAGGCCCAAACGCGCCCTACAAAATGACATCTGCCAAGTGGGCTCTTGAGATTGGCTTCTTGCGGAAAAGTGCCTCCTTTCAAAGCCAACTTGGCTAACTAGCCTGCGGCCCGTGCTGGGCTTTAGACTACAAAAATTCCATAAGGACGAGGATTTCTCCCAGACCAAAGCTGCCCCCTCCTCCAAACCTGGCTGACATCGGAGGCCCAAACGCACCCTAGAAAATGACACCTGCCAAGTGGGCTCTTGAGTTTGGCTTCTTGGGGAAAAGTGACTCCTTTCAAAACGAACTTGCCTGCGTCCCGTTCCGGGCTTTTGCTACAAAAATTCCATAAGGACGAGGATTCCTCCCAGACCAAAGCTGCCCCCTCCTCCAAACCTGGCTGACTTCGGAGGCCCAAACGCACCCTAGAAAATGACACCTGCCAAGTGGGCTCTTGAGTTTGGCTTCTTGGGGAAAAGTGACTCCTTTCAAAACCAACTTGCCTGCGTCCCGTCCCGGGCTTTTGCTACAAAAATTCCATAAGGACGAGGATTCCTCCCAGACCAAAGCTGCCCCCTCCTCCAAACCTGGCTGCCATCGGAAGCCCAAACGCGCCCTACAAAATGACATCTGCCAAGTGGGCTCTTGAGTTTGGCTTTCTGGGGAAAAGTGCCTCCTTTCGGAGTCAACTTGCCTGCGGCTCATGCAGGGGTTTTGCCTACAAAAATTCCATAAGGACGAGGATTTCTCCCAGACCAAAGCTGCCCCCTCCTCCAAACCTGGCTGCCATCGGAGGCCCAAACGCGCCCTACAAAATGACACCTGCCAAGTGAGCTCTTGAGTTTGGCTTCTTGGGGAAAATTGCCTCCTTTCGGAGTGAACTTGCCGGCGGCCCATGCAGGGCTTTTGCCTACAAAAATTCCATAAGGACGAGGATTTCTCCCAGACCAAAGCTGCCCCCTCCGCCAAACCTGGCTGCCATCGGAGGCCCAAACGCGCCCTACAAAATGACATCTGCCAAGCGGGCTCTTGAGTTTGGCTTCTTGAGGAAAAGTGCCTGCTTTCGGAGTCAACTTGCCGGCGGCCCATGCAGGGCTTTTGCCTCCAAAAATTCCATAAGGACGAGGATTTCTCCCAGACCAAAGCTGCCCCCTCCTCCAAACCTGGCTGCCATCGGAGGCCCAAACGCGCCCTACAAAATGACACCTGCCAAGTGGGCTCTTGAGTTTGGCTTCTTGGGGAAAAGTGCCTCCTTTCGGAGCCAAATTGCCTAACTTGCCTGCGGCCCGTCCTGGGCTTTTGCCTCCAAAAATTCCAGAAGGACGAGGATTTCTCCCAGACCAAAGCTGCCCCCTCCTCCAAACCTGGCTGCCATCGGAGGCCCAAACGTGCCCTACAAAATGACACCTGCCAAGTGGGCTCTTGAGTTTGGCTTCTTGGGTGGAAGTGCCTCCTTTCGGAGTCAACTTGCCTGCGGCCCATGCAGGGCTTTTGCCTCCAAAAATTCCATAAGGACGAGGATTTCTCCCAGACCAAAGCTGCCCCCTCCTCCAAACCTGGCTGCCATTGGAGGCCCAAACGTGCCCTACAAAATGACACCTGCCAAGTGGGCTCTTGAGTTTGGCTTCTTGGGTGGAAGTGCCTCCTTTCAAAGCCAACTTGCCTGCGGCCCGTCCTGGGCTTTTGCCTACAAAAATTCCATAAGGACGAGGATTTCTCCCAGACCAAAGCTGCCCCCTCCTCCAAACCTGGCTGCCATCGGAGGCCCAAACGCGCCCTACAAAATGACATCTGCCAAGTGGGCTCTTGAGTTTGGCTTCTTGGGGAAAAGTGCCTCCTTTCGGAGCCAACTTGCCTAACTTGCCTGCGGCCCATCCTGGGCTTTTGCTACAAAAATTCCATAAGGACGAGGATTTCTCCCAGACCAAAGCTGCCCCCTCCTCCAAACCTGGCTGCCATCGGAGGCCCAAACGCGCCCTACAAAATGACATCTGCATTGTGGGTTCTTGAGTTTGGCTTCTTGGGCGAAAGTGCCTCCTTTCAAAGCAACTTGCCTAACTTGCCTGCGGCCCATGCGGGGTTTTTGCCTACAAAAATTCCATAAGGACGAGGATTTCTCCCAGACCAAAGCTGCCCCCTCCTCCAAACCTGGCTGCCATCGGAGGCCGAAACGTGCCCTACAAAATGACATCTGCCAAGTGGGCTCTTGAGTTTGGCTTCTTGGGTGGAAGTACCTCCTTTCAAAACGAACTTGCCTGCGTCCCGTCCCGGGCTTTTGCCTACAAAAATTCCATAAGGACGAGGATTTCTCCCAGACCAAAGCTGCCCCCTCCTCCAAACCTGGCTGCCATCGGAGGCCCAAACGCGCCCTACAAAATGACATCTGCCAAGTGGGCTCTTGAGTTTGGCTTCTTGCGGAAAAGTGCCTCCTTTCAAAGCCAACTTGCCTAACTAGCCTGCGGCCCGTGCTGGGCTTTAGACTACAAAAATTCCATAAGGACGAGGATTTCTCCCAGACCAAAGCTGCCCCCTCCTCCAAACCTGGCTGCCATCGGAGGCCCAAACGCGCCCCACAAAATGACATCTGCATTTGAGGGTTCTTGAGTTTGGCTTCTTGGGCAAAAGTGCCTCCTTTCGGAGTCAACTTGCCTAACTTGCCTGCGGCCCATGTGGGGTTTTTGCCTACAAAAATTCCATAAGGACGAGGATTTCTCCCAGACCAAAGCTGCCCCCTCCTCCAAACCTGGCTGACATCGGAGGCCCAAACGCGCCCTACAAAATGACACCTGCCAAGTGGGCTCTTGAGTTTGGCATCTTGGGGAAAAGTGACTCCTTTCAAAACCAACTTGCCTGCGTCCCGTCCTGGGCTTTTGCTACAAAAATTCCATAAGGACGAGGATTCCTCCCAGACCAAAGCTGCCCCCTCCTCCAAACCTGGCTGCCATCGGAGGCCCAAACGCGCCCTACAAAATGACATCTGCCAAGTGGGCTCTTGAGTTTGGCTTTCTGGGGAAAAGTGCCTCCTTTCGAAGCCAACTTGCCTGCGGCTCATGCAGGGGTTTTGCCTACAAAAATTCCATAAGGACGAGGATTTCTCCCAGACCAAAGCTGCCCCCTCCTCCAAACCTGGCTGCCATCGGAGGCCCAAACGCGCCCTACAAAATGACACCTGCCAAGTGGGCTCTTGAGTTTGGCTTCTTGGGGAAAAGTGCCTCCTTTCAAAGCAACTTGCCTAACTTGCCTGCGGCCCATGCGGGGTTTTTGCCTACAAAAATTCCATAAGGACGAGGATTTCTCCCAGACCAAAGCTGCCCCCTCCTCCAAACCTGGCTGCCATCGGAGGCCCAAACGTGCCCTACAAAATGACATCTGCCAAGTGGGCTCTTGAGTTTGGCTTCTTGGGTGGAAGTACCTCCTTTCAAAGCCAACTTGCCTGCGGCCCGTCCTGGGCTTTTGCCTACAAAAATTCCATAAGGACGAGGATTTCTCCCAGACCAAAGCTGCCCCCTCCTCCAAACCTGGCTGCCATCGGAGGCCCAAACGCGCCCTACAAAATGACATCTGCCAAGTGGGCTCTTGAGTTTGGCTTCTTGCGGAAAAGTGCCTCCTTTCAAAGCCAACTTGCCTAACTAGCCTGCGGCCCGTGCTGGGCTTTAGACTACAAAAATTCCATAAGGACGAGGATTTCTCCCAGACCAAAGCTGCCCCCTCCTCCAAACCTGGCTGCCATCGGAGGCCCAAACGCGCCCCACAAAATGACATCTGCATTTGAGGGTTCTTGAGTTTGGCTTCCTGGGGAAAAGTGCCTCCTTTCGGAGTCAACTTGCCTAACTTGCCTGCGGCCCATGTGGGGTTTTTGCCTACAAAAATTCCATAAGGACGAGGATTTCTCCCAGACCAAAGCTGCCCCCTCCTCCAAACCTGGCTGACATCGGAGGCCCAAACGCGCCCTACAAAATGACACCTGCCAAGTGGGCTCTTGAGTTTGGCATCTTGGGGAAAAGTGACTCCTTTCAAAACCAACTTGCCTGCGTCCCGTCCTGGGCTTTTGCTACAAAAATTCCATAAGGACGAGGATTCCTCCCAGACCAAAGCTGCCCCCTCCTCCAAACCTGGCTGCCATCGGAGGCCCAAACGCGCCCTACAAAATGACATCTGCCAAGTGGGCTCTTGAGTTTGGCTTTCTGGGGAAAAGTGCCTCCTTTCGAAGCCAACTTGCCTGCGGCTCATGCAGGGGTTTTGCCTACAAAAATTCCATAAGGACGAGGATTTCTCCCAGACCAAAGCTGCCCCCTCCTCCAAACCTGGCTGCCATCGGAGGCCCAAACGCGCCCTACAAAATGACACCTGCCAAGTGGGCTCTTGAGTTTGGCTTCTTGGGGAAAAGTGCCTCCTTTCGGAGTCAACTTGCCGGCGGCCCATGCAGGGCTTTTGCCTACAAAAATTCCAGAAGGACGAGGATTTCTCCCAGAACAAAGCTGCCCCCTCCTCCAAACCTGGCTGCCATCGGAGGCCCAAACGCGCCCTACAAAATGACATCTGCATTGTGGGTTCTTGAGTTTGGCTTCTTGGGGAAAAGTGCCTCCTTTCGGAGCCAACTTGCCTAACTTGCCTGCGGCCCGTCCTGGGCTTTTGAGTACAAAAATTCCAGAAGGACGAGGATTTCTCCCAGACCAAAACTGCCCCCTCCTCCAAACCTGGCTGCCATCGGAGGCCCAAACGCGCCCTACAAAATGACACCTGCCAAGTGGGCTCTTGAGTTTGGCTTCTTGGGGAAAAGTGCCTCCTTTCAAAGCCAACTTGCCTAACATGCCTGCGGCCCGTCCTGGGCTTTAGACTACAAAAATTCCATAAGGACGAGGATTTCTCCCAGACCAAAGCTGCCCCCTCCTCCAAACCTGGCTGACATCGGAGGCCCAAACGCACCCTAGAAAATGACACCTGCCAAGTGGGCTCTTGAGTTTGGCTTCTTGGGGAAAAGTGACTCCTTTCAAAACCAACTTGCCTGCGTCCCGTCCCGGGCTTTTGCTACAAAAATTCCATAAGGACGAGGATTCCTCCCAGACCAAAGCTGCCCCCTCCTCCAAACCTGGCTGCCATCGGAAGCCCAAACGCGCCCTACAAAATGACATCTGCCAAGTGGGCTCTTGAGTTTGGCTTTCTGGGGAAAAGTGCCTCCTTTCGGAGTCAACTTGCCTGCGGCTCATGCAGGGGTTTTGCCTACAAAAATTCCATAAGGACGAGGATTTCTCCCAGACCAAAGCTGCCCCCTCCTCCAAACCTGGCTGCCATCGGAGGCCCAAACGCGCCCTACAAAATGACACCTGCCAAGTGGGCTCTTGAGTTTGGCTTCTTGGGGAAAATTGCCTCCTTTCGGAGTCAACTTGCCGGCGGCCCATGCAGGGCTTTTGCCTACAAAAATTCCATAAGGACGAGGATTCCTCCCAGACCAAAGCTGCCCCCTCCGCCAAACCTGGCTGCCATCGGAGGCCCAAACGCGCCCTACAAAATGACATCTGCCAAGCGGGCTCTTGAGTTTGGCTTCTTGAGGAAAAGTGCCTCCTTTCGGAGTCAACTTGCCGGCGGCCCATGCAGGGCTTTTGCCTCCAAAAATTCCATAAGGACGAGGATTTCTCCCAGACCAAAGCTGCCCCCTCCTCCAAACCTGGCTGCCATCGGAGGCCCAAACGCGCCCTACAAAATGACACCTGCCAAGTGGGCTCTTGAGTTTGGCTTCTTGGGGAAAAGTGCCTCCTTTCGGAGCCAAATTGCCTAACTTGCCTGCGGCCCGTCCTGGGCTTTTGCCTCCAAAAATTCCATAAGGACGAGGATTTCTCCCAGACCAAAGCTGCCCCCTCCTCCAAACCTGGCTGCCATCGGAGGCCCAAACGCGCCCCACAAAATGACACCTGCATTGAGGGTTCTTGAGTTTGGCTTCCTGGGGAAAAGTGCCTCGTTTCGGAGTCAACTTGCCTGCGGCCCATGCAGGGCTTTTGCCTACAAAAATTCCAGAAGGACGAGGATTTCTCCCAGACCAAAGCTGCCCCCTCCTCCAAACCTGGCTGCCATCGGAGGCCCAAACGTGCCCTACAAACTGACACCTGCCAAGTGGGCTCTTGAGTTTGGCTTCTTGGGTGGAAGTGCCTCCTTTCAAAGCCAACTTGCCTGGGGCCGGTCCTGGGCTTTTGCCTACAAAAATTCCATAAGGACGAGGATTTCTCCCAGACCAAAGCTGCCCCCTCCTCCAAACCTGGCTGCCATCGGAGGCCCAAACGCGCCCTACAAAATGACATCTGCCAAGTGGGCTCTTGAGATTGGCTTCTTGCGGAAAAGTGCCTCCTTTCAAAGCCAACTTGGCTAACTAGCCTGCGGCCCGTGCTGGGCTTTAGACTACAAATATTCCAGAAGGACGAGGATTTCTCCCAGACCAAAGCTGCCCCCTCCTCCAAACCTGGCTGACATCGGAGGCCCAAACGCACCCTAGAAAATGACACCTGCCAAGTGGGCTCTTGAGTTTGGCTTCTTGGGGAAAAGTGACTCCTTTCAAAACCAACTTGCCTGCGTCCCGTCCCGGGCTTTTGCTACAAAAATTCCATAAGTACGAGGATTCCTCCCAGACCAAAGCTGCCCCCTCCTCCAAACCTGGCTGACATCGGAGGCCCAAACGCACCCTAGAAAATGACACCTGCCAAGTGGGCTCTTGAGTTTGGCTTCTTGGGGAAAAGTGACTCCTTTCAAAACCAACTTGCCTGCGTCCCGTCCCGGGCTTTTGCTACAAAAATTCCATAAGGACGAGGATTCCTCCCAGACCAAAGCTGCCCCCTCCTCCAAACCTGGCTGCCATCGGAAGCCCAAACGCGCCCTACAAAATGACATCTGCCAAGTGGGCTCTTGAGTTTGGCTTTCTGGGGAAAAGTGCCTCCTTTCGGAGTCAACTTGCCTGCGGCTCATTCAGGGGTTTTGCCTACAAAAATTCCATAAGGACGAGGATTTCTCCCAGACCAAAGCTGCCCCCTCCTCCAAACCTGGCTGCCATCGGAGGCCCAAACGCGCCCTACAAAATGACACCTGCCAAGTGAGCTCTTGAGTTTGGCTTCCTGGGGAAAATTGCCTCCTTTCGGAGTGAACTTGCCGGCGGCCCATGCAGGGCTTTTGCCTACAAAAATTCCATAAGGACGAGGATTCCTCCCAGACCAAAGCTGCCCCCTCCGCCAAACCTGGCTGCCATCGGAGGCCCAAACGCGCCCTACAAAATGACATCTGCCAAGCGGGCTCTTGAGTTTGGCTTCTTGAGGAAAAGTGCCTGCTTTCGGAGTCAACTTGCCGGCGGCCCATGCAGGGCTTTTGCCTACAAAAATTCCATAAGGACGAGGATTTCTCCCAGACCAAAGCTGCCCCCTCCTCCAAACCTGGCTGCCATCGGAGGCCCAAACGCGCCCTACAAAATGACACCTGCCAAGTGGGCTCTTGAGTTTGGCTTCTTGGGGAAAAGTGCCTCCTTTCGGAGCCAAATTGCCTAACTTGCCTGCGGCCCGTCCTGGGCTTTTGCCTCCAAAAATTCCAGAAGGACGAGGATTTCTCCCAGACCAAAGCTGCCCCCTCCTCCAAACCTGGCTGCCATCGGAGGCCCAAACGTGCCCTACAAAATGACACCTGCCAAGTGGGCTCTTGAGTTTGGCTTCTTGGGTGGAAGTGCCTCCTTTCGGAGTCAACTTGCCTGCGGCCCATGCAGGGCTTTTGCCTCCAAAAATTCCATAAGGACGAGGATTTCTCCCAGACCAAAGCTGCCCCCTCCTCCAAACCTGGCTGCCATTGGAGGCCCAAACGTGCCCTACAAAATGACACCTGCCAAGTGGGCTCTTGAGTTTGGCTTCTTGGGTGGAAGTGCCTCCTTTCAAAGCCAACTTGCCTGCGGCCCGTCCTGGGCTTTTGCCTACAAAAATTCCATAAGGACGAGGATTTCTCCCAGACCAAAGCTGCCCCCTCCTCCAAACCTGGCTGCCATCGGAGGCCCAAACGCGCCCTACAAAATGACATCTGCCAAGTGGGCTCTTGAGTTTGGCTTCTTGGGGAAAAGTGCCTCCTTTCGGAGCCAACTTGCCTAACTTGCCTGCGGCCCATCCTGGGCTTTTGCTACAAAAATTCCATAAGGACGAGGATTTCTCCCAGACCAAAGCTGCCCCCTCCTCCAAACCTGGCTGCCATCGGAGGCCCAAACGCGCCCTACAAAATGACATCTGCATTGTGGGTTCTTGAGTTTGGCTTCTTGGGCGAAAGTGCCTCCTTTCAAAGCAACTTGCCTAACTTGCCTGCGGCCCATGCGGGGTTTTTGCCTACAAAAATTCCATAAGGACGAGGATTTCTCCCAGACCAAAGCTGCCCCCTCCTCCAAACCTGGCTGCCATCGGAGGCCGAAACGTGCCCTACAAAATGACATCTGCCAAGTGGGCTCTTGAGTTTGGCTTCTTGGGTGGAAGTACCTCCTTTCAAAGCCAACTTGCCTGCGGCCCGTCCTGGGCTTTTGCCTACAAAAATTCCATAAGGACGAGGATTTCTCCCAGACCAAAGCTGCCCCCTCCTCCAAACCTGGCTGCCATCGGAGGCCCAAACGCGCCCTACAAAATGACATCTGCCAAGTGGGCTCTTGAGTTTGGCTTCTTGCGGAAAAGTGCCTCCTTTCAAAGCCAACTTGCCTAACTAGCCTGCGGCCCGTGCTGGGCTTTAGACTACAAAAATTCCATAAGGACGAGGATTTCTCCCAGACCAAAGCTGCCCCCTCCTCCAAACCTGGCTGCCATCGGAGGCCCAAACGCGCCCCACAAAATGACATCTGCATTTGAGGGTTCTTGAGTTTGGCTTCTTGGGGAAAAGTGCCTCCTTTCGGAGTCAACTTGCCTAACTTGCCTGCGGCCCATGTGGGGTTTTTGCCTACAAAAATTCCATAAGGACGAGGATTTCTCCCAGACCAAAGCTGCCCCCTCCTCCAAACCTGGCTGACATCGGAGGCCCAAACGCGCCCTACAAAATGACACCTGCCAAGTGGGCTCTTGAGTTTGGCATCTTGGGGAAAAGTGACTCCTTTCAAAACCAACTTGCCTGCGTCCCGTCCTGGGCTTTTGCTACAAAAATTCCATAAGGACGAGGATTTCTCCCAGACCAAAGCTGCCCCCTCCTCCAAACCTGGCTGCCATCGGAGGCCCAAACGCGCCCTACAAAATGACATCTGCCAAGTGGGCTCTTGAGTTTGGCTTTCTGGGGAAAAGTGCCTCCTTTTGAAGCCAACTTGCCTGCGGCTCATGCAGGGGTTTTGCCTACAAAAATTCCATAAGGACGAGGATTTCTCCCAGACCAAAGCTGCCCCCTCCTCCAAACCTGGCTGCCATCGGAGGCCCAAACGCGCCCTACAAAATGACACCTGCCAAGTGGGCTCTTGAGTTTGGCTTCTTGGGGAAAAGTGCCTCCTTTCGGAGTCAACTTGCCGGCGGCCCATGCAGGGCTTTTGCCTCCAAAAATTCCATAAGGACGAGGATTTCTCCCAGACCAAAGCTGCCCCCTCCTCCAAACCTGGCTGCCATCGGAGGCCCAAACGCGCCCTACAAAATGACACCTGCCAAGTGGGCTCTTGAGTTTGGCTTCTTGGGGAAAAGTGCCTCCTTTCGGAGCCAAATTGCCTAACTTGCCTGCGGCCCGTCCTGGGCTTTTGCCTCCAAAAATTCCATAAGGACGAGGATTTCTCCCAGACCAAAGCTGCCCCCTCCTCCAAACCTGGCTGCCATCGGAGGCCCAAACGCGCCCCACAAAATTACACCTGCATTGAGGGTTCTTGAGTTTGGCTTCCTGGGGAAAAGTGCCTCCTTTCGGAGTCAACTTGCCTGCGGCCCATGCAGGGCTTTTGCCTCCAAAAATTCCATAAGGACGAGGATTTCTCCCAGACCAAAGCTGCCCCCTCCTCCAAACCTGGCTGCCATCGGAGGCCCAAACGCGCCCCACAAAATGACATCTGCATTGTGGGTTCTTGAGTTTGGCTTCCTGGGGAAAAGTGCCTCCTTTCGGAGTCAACTTGCCTGCGGCCCATGCAGGGCTTTTGCCTACAAAAATTCCAGAAGGACGAGGATTTCTCCCAGACCAAAGCTGCCCCCTCCTCCAAACCTGGCTGCCATCGGAGGCCCAAACGTGCCCTACAAACTGACACCTGCCAAGTGGGCTCTTGAGTTTGGCTTCTTGGGTGGAAGTGCCTCCTTTCAAAGCCAACTTGCCTGGGGCCGGTCCTTGGCTTTTGCCTACAAAAATTCCATAAGGACGAGGATTTCTCCCAGACCAAAGCTGCCCCCTCCTCCAAACCTGGCTGCCATCGGAGGCCCAAACGCGCCCTACAAAATGACATCTGCCAAGTGGGCTCTTGAGATTGGCTTCTTGCGGAAAAGTGCCTCCTTTCAAAGCCAACTTGGCTAACTAGACTGCGGCCCGTGCTGGGCTTTAGACTACAAAAATTCCATAAGGACGAGGATTTCTCCCAGACCAAAGCTGCCCCCTCCTCCAAACCTGGCTGACATCGGAGGCCCAAACGCACCCTAGAAAATGACACCTGCCAAGTGGGCTCTTGAGTTTGGCTTCTTGGGGAAAAGTGACTCCTTTCAAAACCAACTTGCCTGCGTCCCGTCCCGGGCTTTTGCTACAAAAATTCCATAAGGACGAGGATTTCTCCCAGACCAAAGCTGCCCCCTCCTCCAAACCTGGCTGACATCGGAGGCCCAAACGCACCCTAGAAAATGACACCTGCCAAGTGGGCTCTTGAGTTTGGCTTCTTGGGGAAAAGTGACTCCTTTCAAAACCAACTTGCCTGCGTCCCGTCCCGGGCTTTTGCTACAAAAATTCCATAAGGACGAGGATTCCTCCCAGACCAAAGCTGCCCCCTCCTCCAAACCTGGCTGCCATCGGAAGCCCAAACGCGCCCTACAAAATGACATCTGCCAAGTGGGCTCTTGAGTTTGGCTTTCTGGGGAAAAGTGCCTCCTTTCGGAGTCAACTTGCCTGCGGCTCATGCAGGGGTTTTGCCTACAAAAATTCCATAAGGACGAGGATTTCTCCCAGACCAAAGCTGCCCCCTCCTCCAAACCTGGCTGCCATCGGAGGCCCAAACGCGCCCTACAAAATGACACCTGCCAAGTGAGCTCTTGAGTTTGGCTTTCTGGGGAAAAGTGCCTCCTTTCGGAGTGAACTTGCCGGCGGCCCATGCAGGGCTTTTGCCTACAAAAATTCCATAAGGACGAGGATTCCTCCCAGACCAAAGCTGCCCCCTCCGCCAAACCTGGCTGCCATCGGAGGCCCAAACGCGCCCTACAAAATGACATCTGCCAAGCGGGCTCTTGAGTTTGGCTTCTTGAGGAAAAGTGCCTGCTTTCGGAGTCAACTTGCCGGCGGCCCATGCAGGGCTTTTGCCTCCAAAAATTCCATAAGGACGAGGATTTCTCCCAGACCAAAGCTGCCCCCTCCTCCAAACCTGGCTGCCATCGGAGGCCCAAACGCGCCCTACAAAATGACACCTGCCAAGTGGGCTCTTGAGTTTGGCTTCTTGGGGAAAAGTGCCTCCTTTCGGAGCCAAATTGCCTAACTTGCCTGCGGCCCGTCCTGGGCTTTTGCCTCCAAAAATTCCAGAAGGACGAGGATTTCTCCCAGACCAAAGCTGCCCCCTCCTCCAAACCTGGCTGCCATTGGAGGCCCAAACGTGCCCTACAAAATGACACCTGCCAAGTGGGCTCTTGAGTTTGGCTTCTTGGGTGGAAGTGCCTCCTTTCAAAGCCAACTTGCCTGCGGCCCGTCCTGGGCTTTTGCCTACAAAAATTCCATAAGGACGAGGATTTCTCCCAGACCAAAGCTGCCCCCTCCTCCAAACCTGGCTGCCATCGGAGGCCCAAACGCGCCCTACAAAATGACATCTGCCAAGTGGGCTCTTGAGTTTGGCTTCTTGGGGAAAAGTGCCTCCTTTCGGAGCCAACTTGCCTAACTTGCCTGCGGCCCAACCTGGGCTTTTGCTACAAAAATTCCATAAGGACGAGGATTTCTCCCAGACCAAAGCTGCCCCCTCCTCCAAACCTGGCTGCCATCGGAGGCCCAAACGCGCCCTACAAAATGACATCTGCATTGTGGGTTCTTGAGTTTGGCTTCTTGGGCGAGAGTGCCTCCTTTCAAAGCAACTTGCCTAACTTGCCTGCGGCCCATGCGGGGTTTTTGCCTACAAAAATTCCATAAGGACGAGGATTTCTCCCAGACCAAAGCTGCCCCCTCCTCCAAACCTGGCTGCCATCGGAGGCCGAAACGTGCCCTACAAAATGACATCTGCCAAGTGGGCTCTTGAGTTTGGCTTCTTGGGTGGAAGTACCTCCTTTCAAAACGAACTTGCCTGCGTCCCGTCCCGGGCTTTTGCCTACAAAAATTCCATAAGGACGAGGATTTCTCCCAGACCAAAGCTGCCCCCTCCTCCAAACCTGGCTGCCATCGGAGGCCCAAACGCGCCCTACAAAATGACATCTGCCAAGTGGGCTCTTGAGTTTGGCTTCTTGCGGAAAAGTGCCTCCTTTCAAAGCCAACTTGCCTAACTAGCCTGCGGCCCGTGCTGGGCTTTAGACTACAAAAATTCCATAAGGACGAGGATTTCTCCCAGACCAAAGCTGCCCCCTCCTCCAAACCTGGCTGCCATCGGAGGCCCAAACGCGCCCCACAAAATGACATCTGCATTTGAGGGTTCTTGAGTTTGGCTTCTTGGGGAAAAGTGCCTCCTTTCGGAGTCAACTTGCCTAACTTGCCTGCGGCCCATGTGGGGTTTTTGCCTACAAAAATTCCATAAGGACGAGGATTTCTCCCAGACCAAAGCTGCCCCCTCCTCCAAACCTGGCTGACATCGGAGGCCCAAACGCGCCCTACAAAATGACACCTGCCAAGTGGGCTCTTGAGTTTGGCATCTTGGGGAAAAGTGACTCCTTTCAAAACCAACTTGCCTGCGTCCCGTCCTGGGCTTTTGCTACAAAAATTCCATAAGGACGAGGATTCCTCCCAGACCAAAGCTGCCCCCTCCTCCAAACCTGGCTGCCATCGGAGGCCCAAACGCGCCCTACAAAATGACATCTGCCAAGTGGGCTCTTGAGTTTGGCTTTCTGGGGAAAAGTGCCTCCTTTCGAAGCCAACTTGCCTGCGGCTCATGCAGGGGTTTTGCCTACAAAAATTCCATAAGGACGAGGATTTCTCCCAGACCAAAGCTGCCCCCTCCTCCAAACCTGGCTGCCATCGGAGGCCCAAACGCGCCCTACAAAATGACACCTGCCAAGTGGGCTCTTGAGTTTGGCTTCTTGGGGAAAAGTGCCTCCTTTCGGAGTCAACTTGCCGGCGGCCCATGCAGGGCTTTTGCCTACAAAAATTCCATAAGGACGAGGATTTCTCCCAGACCAAAGCTGCCCCCTCCTCCAAACCTGGCTGACATCGGAGGCCCAAACGCGCCCTACAAAATGACACCTGCCAAGTGGGCTCTTGAGTTTGGCATCTTGGGGAAAAGTGACTCCTTTCAAAACCAACTTGCCTGCGTCCCGTCCTGGGCTTTTGCTACAAAAATTCCATAAGGACGAGGATTCCTCCCAGACCAAAGCTGCCCCCTCCTCCAAACCTGGCTGCCATCGGAGGCCCAAACGCGCCCTACAAAATGACATCTGCCAAGTGGGCTCTTGAGTTTGGCTTTCTGGGGAAAAGTGCCTCCTTTCGAAGCCAACTTGCCTGCGGCTCATGCAGGGGTTTTGCCTACAAAAATTCCATAAGGACGAGGATTTCTCCCAGACCAAAGCTGCCCCCTCCTCCAAACCTGGCTGCCATCGGAGGCCCAAACGCGCCCTACAAAATGACACCTGCCAAGTGGGCTCTTGAGTTTGGCTTCTTGGGGAAAAGTGCCTCCTTTCGGAGTCAACTTGCCGGCGGCCCATGCAGGGCTTTTGCCTACAAAAATTCCAGAAGGACGAGGATTTCTCCCAGAACAAAGCTGCCCCCTCCTCCAAACCTGGCTGCCATCGGAGGCCCAAACGCGCCCTACAAAATGACATCTGCATTGTGGGTTCTTGAGTTTGGCTTCTTGGGGAAAAGTGCCTCCTTTCGGAGCCAACTTGCCTAACTTGCCTGCGGCCCGTCCTGGGCTTTTGAGTACAAAAATTCCAGAAGGACGAGGATTTCTCCCAGACCAAAGCTGCCCCCTCCTCCAAACCTGGCTGCCATCGGAGGCCCAAACGCGCCCTACAAAATGACACCTGCCAAGTGGGCTCTTGAGTTTGGCTTCTTGGGGAAAAGTGCCTCCTTTCAAAGCCAACTTGCCTAACATGCCTGCGGCCCGTCCTGGGCTTTAGACTACAAAAATTCCATAAGGACGAGGATTTCTCCCAGACCAAAGCTGCCCCCTCCTCCAAACCTGGCTGACATCGGAGGCCCAAACGCACCCTAGAAAATGACACCTGCCAAGTGGGCTCTTGAGTTTGGCTTCTTGGGGAAAAGTGACTCCTTTCAAAACCAACTTGCCTGCGTCCCATCCCGGGCTTTTGCTACAAAAATTCCATAAGGACGAGGATTCCTCCCAGACCAAAGCTGCCCCCTCCTCCAAACCTGGCTGCCATCGGAAGCCCAAACGCGCCCTACAAAATGACATCTGCCAAGTGGGCTCTTGAGTTTGGCTTTCTGGGGAAAAGTGCCTCCTTTCGGAGTCAACTTGCCTGCGGCTCATGCAGGGGTTTTGCCTACAAAAATTCCATAAGGACGAGGATTTCTCCCAGACCAAAGCTGCCCCCTCCTCCAAACCTGGCTGCCATCGGAGGCCCAAACGCGCCCTACAAAATGACACCTGCCAAGTGGGCTCTTGAGTTTGGCTTCTTGGGGAAAATTGCCTCCTTTCGGAGTCAACTTGCCGGCGGCCCATGCAGGGCTTTTGCCTACAAAAATTCCATAAGGACGAGGATTCCTCCCAGACCAAAGCTGCCCCCTCCGCCAAACCTGGCTGCCATGGGAGGCCCAAACGCGCCCTACAAAATGACATCTGCCAAGCGGGCTCTTGAGTTTGGCTTCTTGAGGAAAAGTGCCTCCTTTCGGAGTCAACTTGCCGGCGGCCCATGCAGGGCTTTTGCCTCCAAAAATTCCATAAGGACGAGGATTTCTCCCAGACCAAAGCTGCCCCCTCCTCCAAACCTGGCTGCCATCGGAGGCCCAAACGTGCCCCACAAAATTACACCTGCATTGAGGGTTCTTGAGTTTGGCTTCCTGGGGAAAAGTGCCTCCTTTCGGAGTCAACTTGCCTGCGGCCCATGCAGGGCTTTTGCCTCCAAAAATTCCAGAAGGACGAGGATTTCTCCCAGACCAAAGCTGCCCCCTCCTCCAAACCTGGCTGCCATTGGAGGCCCAAACGTGCCCTACAAAATGACACCTGCCAAGTGGGCTCTTGAGTTTGGCTTCTTGGGTGGAAGTGCCTCCTTTCAAAGCCAACTTGCCTGCGGCCCGTCCTGGGCTTTTGCCTACAAAAATTCCATAAGGACGAGGATTTCTCCCAGACCAAAGCTGCCCCCTCCTCCAAACCTGGCTGCCATCGGAGGCCCAAATGCGCCCCACAAAATGACACCTGCATTGAGGGTTCTTGAGTTTGGCTTCTTGGGGAAAAGTGCCTCCTTTCGGAGCCAACTTGCCTAACTTGCCTGCGGCCCATCCTGGGCTTTTGCTACAAAAATTCCATAAGGACGAGGATTTCTCCCAGACCAAAGCTGCCCCCTCCTCCAAACCTGGCTGCCATCGGAGGCCCAAACGCGCCCTACAAAATGACATCTGCATTGTGGGTTCTTGAGTTTGGCTTCTTGGGGGAAAGTGCCTCCTTTCAAAGCAACTTGCCTAACTTGCCTGCGGAACATGCGGGGTTTTTGCCTACAAAAATTCCATAAGGACGAGGATTTCTCCCAGACCAAAGCTGCCCCCTCCTCCAAACCTGGCTGCCATCAGAGGCCCAAACGCGCCCTACAAAATGACATCTGCCAAGTGGGCTCTTGAGTTTGGCTTCTTGGGGAAAAGTGCCTCCTTTCGGAGCCAAATTGCCTAACTTGCCTGCGGCCCGTCCTGGGCTTTTGCCTCCAAAAATTCCAGAAGGACGAGGATTTCTCCCAGACCAAAGCTGCCCCCTCCTCCAAACCTGGCTGCCATCGGAGGCCCAAACGCGCCCCACAAAATTACACCTGCATTGAGGGTTCTTGAGTTTGGCTTCCTGGGGAAAAGTGCCTCCTTTCGGAGTCAACTTGCCTGCGGCCCATGCAGGGCTTTTGCCTCCAAAAATTCCATAAGGACGAGGATTTCTCCCAGACCAAAGCTGCCCCCTCCTCCAAACCTGGCTGCCATTGGAGGCCCAAACGTGCCCTACAAAATGACACCTGCCAAGTGGGCTCTTGAGTTTGGCTTCTTGGGTGGAAGTGCCTCCTTTCAAAGCCAACTTGCCGGCGGCCCGTCCTGGGCTTTTGCCTACAAAAATTCCATAAGGACGAGGATTTCTCCCAGACCAAAGCTGCCCCCTCCTCCAAACCTGGCTGCCATCGGAGGCCCAAACGCGCCCTACAAAATGACATCTGCATTGTGGGTTCTTGAGTTTGGCTTCTTGGGGGAAAGTGCCTCCTTTCAAAGCAACTTGCCTAACTTGCCTGCGGACCATGCGGGGTTTTTGCCTACAAAAATTCCATAAGGACGAGGATTTCTCCCAGACCAAAGCTGCCCCCTCCTCCAAACCTGGCTGCCATCAGAGGCCCAAACGCGCCCTACAAAATGACATCTGCCAAGTGGGCTCTTGAGTTTGGCTTCTTGGGGAAAAGTGCCTCCTTTCGGAGCCAAATTGCCTAACTTGCCTGCGGCCCGTCCTGGGCTTTTGCCTCCAAAAATTCCAGAAGGACGAGGATTTCTCCCAGACCAAAGCTGCCCCCTCCTCCAAACCTGGCTGCCATCGGAGGCCCAAACGCGCCCCACAAAATGACACCTGCATTGAGGGTTCTTGAGTTTTGCTTCCTGGGGAAAAGTGCCTCCTTTCGGAGTCAACTTGCCTGCGGCCCATGCAGGGCTTTTGCCTACAAAAATTCCATAAGGACGAGGATTTCTCCCAGACCAAAGCTGCCCCCTCCTCCAAACCTGGCTGCCATCGGAGGCCCAAACGCGCCCTACAAAATGACACCTGCCAAGTGGGCTCTTGAGTTTGGCTTCTTGGGGAAAATTGCCTCCTTTCGGAGTCAACTTGCCGGCGGCCCATGCAGGGCTTTTGCCTACAAAAATTCCATAAGGACGAGGATTCCTCCCAGACCAAAGCTGCCCCCTCCGCCAAACCTGGCTGCCATGGGAGGCCCAAACGCGCCCTACAAAATGACATCTGCCAAGCGGGCTCTTGAGTTTGGCTTCTTGAGGAAAAGTGCCTCCTTTCGGAGTCAACTTGCCGGCGGCCCATGCAGGGCTTTTGCCTCCAAAAATTCCATAAGGACGAGGATTTCTCCCAGACCAAAGCTGCCCCCTCCTCCAAACCTGGCTGCCATCGGAGGCCCAAACGTGCCCCACAAAATTACACCTGCATTGAGGGTTCTTGAGTTTGGCTTCCTGGGGAAAAGTGCCTCCTTTCGGAGTCAACTTGCCTGCGGCCCATGCAGGGCTTTTGCCTCCAAAAATTCCAGAAGGACGAGGATTTCTCCCAGACCAAAGCTGCCCCCTCCTCCAAACCTGGCTGCCATTGGAGGCCCAAACGTGCCCTACAAAATGACACCTGCCAAGTGGGCTCTTGAGTTTGGCTTCTTGGGTGGAAGTGCCTCCTTTCAAAGCCAACTTGCCTGCGGCCCGTCCTGGGCTTTTGCCTACAAAAATTCCATAAGGACGAGGATTTCTCCCAGACCAAAGCTGCCCCCTCCTCCAAACCTGGCTGCCATCGGAGGCCCAAATGCGCCCCACAAAATGACACCTGCATTGAGGGTTCTTGAGTTTGGCTTCTTGGGGAAAAGTGCCTCCTTTCGGAGCCAACTTGCCTAACTTGCCTGCGGCCCATCCTGGGCTTTTGCTACAAAAATTCCATAAGGACGAGGATTTCTCCCAGACCAAAGCTGCCCCCTCCTCCAAACCTGGCTGCCATCGGAGGCCCAAACGCGCCCTACAAAATGACATCTGCATTGTGGGTTCTTGAGTTTGGCTTCTTGGGGGAAAGTGCCTCCTTTCAAAGCAACTTGCCTAACTTGCCTGCGGAACATGCGGGGTTTTTGCCTACAAAAATTCCATAAGGACGAGGATTTCTCCCAGACCAAAGCTGCCCCCTCCTCCAAACCTGGCTGCCATCAGAGGCCCAAACGCGCCCTACAAAATGACATCTGCCAAGTGGGCTCTTGAGTTTGGCTTCTTGGGGAAAAGTGCCTCCTTTCGGAGCCAAATTGCCTAACTTGCCTGCGGCCCGTCCTGGGCTTTTGCCTCCAAAAATTCCAGAAGGACGAGGATTTCTCCCAGACCAAAGCTGCCCCCTCCTCCAAACCTGGCTGCCATCGGAGGCCCAAACGCGCCCCACAAAATTACACCTGCATTGAGGGTTCTTGAGTTTGGCTTCCTGGGGAAAAGTGCCTCCTTTCGGAGTCAACTTGCCTGCGGCCCATGCAGGGCTTTTGCCTCCAAAAATTCCATAAGGACGAGGATTTCTCCCAGACCAAAGCTGCCCCCTCCTCCAAACCTGGCTGCCATTGGAGGCCCAAACGTGCCCTACAAAATGACACCTGCCAAGTGGGCTCTTGAGTTTGGCTTCTTGGGTGGAAGTGCCTCCTTTCAAAGCCAACTTGCCGGCGGCCCGTCCTGGGCTTTTGCCTACAAAAATTCCATAAGGACGAGGATTTCTCCCAGACCAAAGCTGCCCCCTCCTCCAAACCTGGCTGCCATCGGAGGCCCAAACGCGCCCTACAAAATGACATCTGCATTGTGGGTTCTTGAGTTTGGCTTCTTGGGGGAAAGTGCCTCCTTTCAAAGCAACTTGCCTAACTTGCCTGCGGACCATGCGGGGTTTTTGCCTACAAAAATTCCATAAGGACGAGGATTTCTCCCAGACCAAAGCTGCCCCCTCCTCCAAACCTGGCTGCCATCAGAGGCCCAAACGCGCCCTACAAAATGACATCTGCCAAGTGGGCTCTTGAGTTTGGCTTCTTGGGGAAAAGTGCCTCCTTTCGGAGCCAAATTGCCTAACTTGCCTGCGGCCCGTCCTGGGCTTTTGCCTCCAAAAATTCCAGAAGGACGAGGATTTCTCCCAGACCAAAGCTGCCCCCTCCTCCAAACCTGGCTGCCATCGGAGGCCCAAACGCGCCCCACAAAATGACACCTGCATTGAGGGTTCTTGAGTTTTGCTTCCTGGGGAAAAGTGCCTCCTTTCGGAGTCAACTTGCCTGCGGCCCATGCAGGGCTTTTGCCTACAAAAATTCCATAAGGACGAGGATTTCTCCCAGACCAAAGCTGCCCCCTCCTCCAAACCTGGCTGCCATTGGAGGCCCAAACGTGCCCTACAAAATGACACCTGCCAAGTGGGCTCTTGAGTTTGGCTTCTTGGGTGGAAGTGCCTCCTTTCAAAGCCAACTTGCCGGCGGCCCGTCCTGGGCTTTTGCCTACAAAAATTCCATAAGGACGAGGATTTCTCCCAGACCAAAGCTGCCCCCTCCTCCAAACCTGGCTGCCATTGGAGGCCCAAACGTGCCCTACAAAATGACATCTGCCAAGTGGGCTCTTGAGTTTGGCTTCTTGGGGAAAAGTGCCTCCTTTCGGAGCCAACTTGCCTAACTTGCCTGCGGCCCATCCTGGGCTTTTGCTACAAAAATTCCATAAGGACGAGGATTTCTCCCAGACCAAAGCTGCCCCCTCCTCCAAACCTGGCTGCCATCGGAGGCCCAAACGCGCCGTACAAAATGACACCTGCCAAGTGGGCTCTTGAGTTTGGCTTCTTGGGGGAAAGTGCCTCCTTTCAAAGCAACTTGCCTAACTTGCCTGCGGCCCATGCGGGGTTTTTGCCTACAAAAATTCCATAAGGACGAGGATTTCTCCCAGACCAAAGCTGCCCCCTCCTCCAAACCTGGCTGCCATCGGAGGCCCAAACGCGCCCTACAAAATGACACCTGCCAAGTGGACTCTTGAGTTTGGCTTCTTGGGGGAAAGTGCCTCCTTTCAAAGCCAACTTCCCTAACTAGCCTGCGGCCCGTGCTGGGCTTTAGACTACAAAAATTCCATAAGGACGAGGATTTCTCCCAGACCAAAGCTGCCCCCTCCTCCAAACCTGGCTGCCATCAGAGGCCCAAATGCGCCCCACAAAATGACATCTGCCAAGTGGGCTCTTGAGTTTGGCTTCTTGGGGAAAAGTGCCTCCTTTCGGAGCCAACTTGCCTAACTTGCCTGCGGCCCGTCCTGGGCTTTTGCCTCCAAAAATTCCAGAAGGACGAGGATTTCTCCCAGACCAAAGCTGCCCCCTCCTCCAAACCTGGCTGCCATCGGAGGCCCAAACGCGCCCCACAAAATGACACCTGCATTGAGGGTTCTTGAGTTTGGCTTCCTGGGGAAAAGTGCCTCCTTTCGGAGTCAACTTGCCTGCGGCCCATGCAGGGCTTTTGCCTACAAAAATTCCAGAAGGACGAGGATTTCTCCCAGACCAAAGCTGCCCCCTCCTCCAAACCTGGCTGCCATCGGAGGCCCAAACGTGCCCTACAAACTGACACCTGCCAAGTGGGCTCTTGAGTTTGGCTTCTTGGGTGGAAGTGCCTCCTTTCAAAGCCAACTTGCCTGCGGCCGGTCCTGGGCTTTTGCCTACAAAAATTCCATAAGGACGAGGATTTCTCCCAGACCAAAGCTGCCCCCTCCTCCAAACCTGGCTGCCATCGGAGGCCCAAACGCGCCCTACAAAATGACACCTGCCAAGTGGGCTCTTGAGTTTGGCTTCTTGCGGAAAAGTGCCTCCTTTCGGAGTCAACTTGCCGGCGGCCCATGCAGGGCTTTTGCCTACAAAAATTCCAGAAGGACGAGGATTTCTCCCAGAACAAAGCTGCCCCCTCCTCCAAACCTGGCTGCCATCGGAGGCCCAAACGTGCCCCACAAAATTACACGTGCATTGAGGGTTCTTGAGTTTGGCTTCCTGGGGAAAAGTGCCTCCTTTCGGAGTCAACTTGCCTGCGGCCCATGCAGGGCTTTTGCCTCCAAAAATTCCAGAAGGACGAGGATTTCTCCCAGACCAAAGCTGCCCCCTCCTCCAAACCTGGCTGCCATTGGAGGCCCAAACGTGCCCTACAAAATGACACCTGCCAAGTGGGCTCTTGAGTTTGGCTTCTTGGGTGGAAGTGCCTCCTTTCAAAGCCAACTTGCCTGCGGCCCGTCCTGGGCTTTTGCCTACAAAAATTCCATAAGGACGAGGATTTCTCCCAGACCAAAGCTGCCCCCTCCTCCAAACCTGGCTGCCATCGGAGGCCCAAACGCGCCCCACAAAATGACACCTGCATTGAGGGTTCTTGAGTTTGGCTTCTTGGGGAAAAGTGCCTCCTTTCGGAGCCAACTTGCCTAACTTGCCTGCGGCCCATCCTGGGCTTTTGCTACAAAAATTCCATAAGGACGAGGATTTCTCCCAGACCAAAGCTGCCCCCTCCTCCAAACCTGGCTGCCATCGGAGGCCCAAACGCGCCCTACAAAATGACATCTGCATTGTGGGTTCTTGAGTTTGGCTTCTTGGGGGAAAGTGCCTCCTTTCAAAGCAACTTGCCTAACTTGCCTGCGGAACATGCGGGGTTTTTGCCTACAAAAATTCCATAAGGACGAGGATTTCTCCCAGACCAAAGCTGCCCCCTCCTCCAAACCTGGCTGCCATCAGAGGCCCAAACGCGCCCTACAAAATGACATCTGCCAAGTGGGCTCTTGAGTTTGGCTTCTTGGGGAAAAGTGCCTCCTTTCGGAGCCAAATTGCCTAACTTGCCTGCGGCCCGTCCTGGGCTTTTGCCTCCAAAAATTCCAGAAGGACGAGGATTTCTCCCAGACCAAAGCTGCCCCCTCCTCCAAACCTGGCTGCCATCGGAGGCCCAAACGCGCCCCACAAAATTACACCTGCATTGAGGGTTCTTGAGTTTGGCTTCCTGGGGAAAAGTGCCTCCTTTCGGAGTCAACTTGCCTGCGGCCCATGCAGGGCTTTTGCCTCCAAAAATTCCATAAGGACGAGGATTTCTCCCAGACCAAAGCTGCCCCCTCCTCCAAACCTGGCTGCCATTGGAGGCCCAAACGTGCCCTACAAAATGACACCTGCCAAGTGGGCTCTTGAGTTTGGCTTCTTGGGTGGAAGTGCCTCCTTTCAAAGCCAACTTGCCGGCGGCCCGTCCTGGGCTTTTGCCTACAAAAATTCCATAAGGACGAGGATTTCTCCCAGACCAAAGCTGCCCCCTCCTCCAAACCTGGCTGCCATCGGAGGCCCAAACGCGCCCTACAAAATGACATCTGCATTGTGGGTTCTTGAGTTTGGCTTCTTGGGGGAAAGTGCCTCCTTTCAAAGCAACTTGCCTAACTTGCCTGCGGACCATGCGGGGTTTTTGCCTACAAAATTTCCATAAGGACGAGGATTTCTCCCAGACCAAAGCTGCCCCCTCCTCCAAACCTGGCTGCCATCAGAGGCCCAAACGCGCCCTACAAAATGACATCTGCCAAGTGGGCTCTTGAGTTTGGCTTCTTGGGGAAAAGTGCCTCCTTTCGGAGCCAAATTGCCTAACTTGCCTGCGGCCCGTCCTGGGCTTTTGCCTCCAAAAATTCCAGAAGGACGAGGATTTCTCCCAGACCAAAGCTGCCCCCTCCTCCAAACCTGGCTGCCATCGGAGGCCCAAACGCGCCCCACAAAATTACACCTGCATTGAGGGTTCTTGAGTTTGGCTTCCTGGGGAAAAGTGCCTCCTTTCGGAGTCAACTTGCCTGCGGCCCATGCAGGGCTTTTGCCTACAAAAATTCCATAAGGACGAGGATTTCTCCCAGACCAAAGCTGCCCCCTCCTCCAAACCTGGCTGCCATTGGAGGCCCAAACGTGCCCTACAAAATGACACCTGCCAAGTGGGCTCTTGAGTTTGGCTTCTTGGGTGGAAGTGCCTCCTTTCAAAGCCAACTTGCCGGCGGCCCGTCCTGGGCTTTTGCCTACAAAAATTCCATAAGGACGAGGATTTCTCCCAGACCAAAGCTGCCCCCTCCTCCAAACCTGGCTGCCATCGGAGGCCCAAACGTGCCCTACAAAATGACATCTGCCAAGTGGGCTCTTGAGTTTGGCTTCTTGGGGAAAAGTGCCTCCTTTCGGAGCCAACTTGCCTAACTTGCCTGCGGCCCATCCTGGGCTTTTGCTACAAAAATTCCATAAGGACGAGGATTTCTCCCAGACCAAAGCTGCCCCCTCCTCCAAACCTGGCTGCCATCGGAGGCCCAAACGCGCCGTACAAAATGACACCTGCCAAGTGGGCTCTTGAGTTTGGCTTCTTGGGGGAAAGTGCCTCCTTTCAAAGCAACTTGCCTAACTTGCCTGCGGCCCATGCGGGGTTTTTGCCTACAAAAATTCCATAAGGACGAGGATTTCTCCCAGACCAAAGCTGCCCCCTCCTCCAAACCTGGCTGCCATCGGAGGCCCAAACGCGCCCTACAAAATGACACCTGCCAAGTGGGCTCTTGAGTTTGGCTTCTTGGGGGAAAGTGCCTCCTTTCAAAGCCAACTTCCCTAACTAGCCTGCGGCCCGTGCTGGGCTTTAGACTACAAAAATTCCATAAGGACGAGGATTTCTCCCAGACCAAAGCTGCCCCCTCCTCCAAACCTGGCTGCCATCAGAGGCCCAAATGCGCCCCACAAAATGACATCTGCCAAGTGGGCTCTTGAGTTTGGCTTCTTGGGGAAAAGTGCCTCCTTTCGGAGCCAACTTGCCTAACTTGCCTGCGGCCCGTCCTGGGCTTTTGCCTCCAAAAATTCCAGAAGGACGAGGATTTCTCCCAGACCAAAGCTGCCCCCTCCTCCAAACCTGGCTGCCATCGGAGGCCCAAACGCGCCCCACAAAATGACACCTGCATTGAGGGTTCTTGAGTTTGGCTTCCTGGGGAAAAGTGCCTCCTTTCGGAGTCAACTTGCCTGCGGCCCATGCAGGGCTTTTGCCTACAAAAATTCCAGAAGGACGAGGATTTCTCCCAGACCAAAGCTGCCCCCTCCTCCAAACCTGGCTGCCATCGGAGGCCCAAACGTGCCCTACAAACTGACACCTGCCAAGTGGGCTCTTGAGTTTGGCTTCTTGGGTGGAAGTGCCTCCTTTCAAAGCCAACTTGCCTGCGGCCGGTCCTGGGCTTTTGCCTACAAAAATTCCATAAGGACGAGGATTTCTCCCAGACCAAAGCTGCCCCCTCCTCCAAACCTGGCTGCCATCGGAGGCCCAAACGCGCCCTACAAAATGACACCTGCCAAGTGGGCTCTTGAGTTTGGCTTCTTGCGGAAAAGTGCCTCCTTTCGGAGTCAACTTGCCGGCGGCCCATGCAGGGCTTTTGCCTACAAAAATTCCAGAAGGACGAGGATTTCTCCCAGAACAAAGCTGCCCCCTCCTCCAAACCTGGCTGCCATCGGAGGCCCAAACGCGCCCTACAAAATGACATCTGCATTGTGGGTTCTTGAGTTTGGCTTCTTGGGGAAAAGTGCCTCCTTTCGGAGCCAACTTGCCTAACTTGCCTGCGGCCCGTCCTGGGCTTTTGAGTACAAAAATTCCAGAAGGACGAGGATTTCTCCCAGACCAAAGCTGCCCCCTCCTCCAAACCTGGCTGCCATCGGAGGCCCAAACGCGCCCTACAAAATGACACCTGCCAAGTGGGCTCTTGAGTTTGGCTTCTTGGGGAAAAGTGCCTCCTTTCGGAGCCAAATTGCCTAACTTGCCTGCGGCCCGTCCTGGGCTTTTGCCTCCAAAAATTCCATAAGGACGAGGATTTCTCCCAGACCAAAGCTGCCCCCTCCTCCAAACCTGGCTGACATCGGAGGCCCAAACGCACCCTAGAAAATGACACCTGCCAAGTGGGCTCTTGAGTTTGGCTTCTTGGGGAAAAGTGACTCCTTTCAAAACCAACTTGCCTGCGTCCCGTCCCGGGCTTTTGCTACAAAAATTCCATAAGGACGAGGATTCCTCCCAGACCAAAGCTGCCCCCTCCTCCAAACCTGGCTGCCATCGGAAGCCCAAACGCGCCCTACAAAATGACATCTGCCAAGTGGGCTCTTGAGTTTGGCTTTCTGGGGAAAAGTGCCTCATTTCGGAGTCAACTTGCCTGCGGCTCATGCAGGGGTTTTGCCTACAAAAATTCCATAAGGACGAGGATTTCTCCCAGACCAAAGCTGCCCCCTCCTCCAAACCTGGCTGCCATCGGAGGCCCAAACGCGCCCTACAAAATGACACCTGCCAAGTGGGCTCTTGAGTTTGGCTTCTTGGGGAAAATTGCCTCCTTTCGGAGTCAACTTGCCGGCGGCCCATGCAGGGCTTTTGCCTACAAAAATTCCATAAGGACGAGGATTCCTCCCAGACCAAAGCTGCCCCCTCCGCCAAACCTGGCTGCCATCGGAGGCCCAAACGCGCCCTACAAAATGACATCTGCCAAGCGGGCTCTTGAGTTTGGCTTCTTGAGGAAAAGTGCCTCCTTTCGGAATCAACTTGCCGGCGGCCCATGCAGGGCTTTTGCCTCCAAAAATTCCATAAGGACGAGGATTTCTCCCAGACCAAAGCTGCCCCCTGCTCCAAACCTGGCTGCCATCGGAGGCCCAAACGCGCCCTACAAAATGACACCTGCCAAGTGGGCTCTTGAGTTTGGCTTCTTGGGGAAAAGTGCCTCCTTTCGGAGCCAAATTGCCTAACTTGCCTGCGGCCCGTCCTGGGCTTTTGCCTCCAAAAATTCCAGAAGGACGAGGATTTCTCCCAGACCAAAGCTGCCCCCTCCTCCAAACCTGGCTGCCATCGGAGGCCCAAACGCGCCCCACAAAATTACACCTGCATTGAGGGTTCTTGAGTTTGGCTTCCTGGGGAAAAGTGCCTCCTTTCGGAGTCAACTTGCCTGCGGCCCATGCAGGGCTTTTGCCTCCAAAAATTCCATAAGGACGAGGATTTCTCCCAGACCAAAGCTGCCCCCTCCTCCAAACCTGGCTGCCATTGGAGGCCCAAACGTGCCCTACAAAATGACACCTGCCAAGTGGGCTCTTGAATTTGGCTTCTTGGGTGGAAGTGCCTCCTTTCAAAGCCAACTTGCCTGCGGCCCGTCCTGGGCTTTTGCCTACAAAAATTCCATAAGGACGAGGATTTCTCCCAGACCAAAGCTGCCCCCTCCTCCAAACCTGGCTGCCATCGGAGGCCCAAACGCGCCCTACAAAATGACATCTGCAATGTGGGTTCTTGAGTTTGGCTTCTTGGGGGAAAGTGCCTCCTTTCAAAGCAACTTGCCTAACTTGCCTGCGGCCCATGCGGGGTTTTTGCCTACAAAAATTCCAGAAGGACGAGGATTTCTCCCAGACCAAAGCTGCCCCCTCCTCCAAACCTGGCTGCCATCGGAGGCCCAAACGCGCCCCACAAAATGACACCTGCATTGAGGGTTCTTGAGTTTGGCTTCCTGGGGAAAAGTGCCTCCTTTCGGAGTCAACTTGCCTGCGGCCCATGCAGGGCTTTTGCCTCCAAAAATTCCAGAAGGACGAGGATTTCTCCCAGACCAAAGCTGCCCCCTCCTCCAAACCTGGCTGCCATCGGAGGCCCAAACGTGCCCTACAAACTGACACCTGCCAAGTGGGCTCTTGAGTTTGGCTTCTTGGGTGGAAGTGCCTCCTTTCAAAGCCAACTTGCCTGCGGCCGGTCCTGGGCTTTTGCCTACAAAAATTCCATAAGGACGAGGATTTCTCCCAGACCAAAGCTGCCCCCTCCTCCAAACCTGGCTGCCATCGGAGGCCCAAACGCGCCCTACAAAATGACACCTGCCAAGTGGGCTCTTGAGTTTGGCTTCTTGCGGAAAAGTGCCTCCTTTCGGAGTCAACTTGCCGGCGGCCCATGCAGGGCTTTTGCCTACAAAAATTCCAGAAGGACGAGGATTTCTCCCAGAACAAAGCTGCCCCCTCCTCCAAACCTGGCTGCCATCGGAGGCCCAAACGCGCCCTACAAAATGACATCTGCATTGTGGGTTCTTGAGTTTGGCTTCTTGGGGAAAAGTGCCTCCTTTCGGAGCCAACTTGCCTAACTTGCCTGCGGCCCGTCCTGGGCTTTTGAGTACAAAAATTCCAGAAGGACGAGGATTTCTCCCAGACCAAAGCTGCCCCCTCCTCCAAACCTGGCTGCCATCGGAGGCCCAAACGCGCCCTACAAAATGACACCTGCCAAGTGGGCTCTTGAGTTTGGCTTCTTGGGGAAAAGTGCCTCCTTTCGGAGCCAAATTGCCTAACTTGCCTGCGGCCCGTCCTGGGCTTTTGCCTCCAAAAATTCCATAAGGACGAGGATTTCTCCCAGACCAAAGCTGCCCCCTCCTCCAAACCTGGCTGACATCGGAGGCCCAAACGCACCCTAGAAAATGACACCTGCCAAGTGGGCTCTTGAGTTTGGCTTCTTGGGGAAAAGTGACTCCTTTCAAAACCAACTTGCCTGCGTCCCGTCCCGGGCTTTTGCTACAAAAATTCCATAAGGACGAGGATTCCTCCCAGACCAAAGCTGCCCCCTCCTCCAAACCTGGCTGCCATCGGAAGCCCAAACGCGCCCTACAAAATGACATCTGCCAAGTGGGCTCTTGAGTTTGGCTTTCTGGGGAAAAGTGCCTCATTTCGGAGTCAACTTGCCTGCGGCTCATGCAGGGGTTTTGCCTACAAAAATTCCATAAGGACGAGGATTTCTCCCAGACCAAAGCTGCCCCCTCCTCCAAACCTGGCTGCCATCGGAGGCCCAAACGCGCCCTACAAAATGACACCTGCCAAGTGGGCTCTTGAGTTTGGCTTCTTGGGGAAAATTGCCTCCTTTCGGAGTCAACTTGCCGGCGGCCCATGCAGGGCTTTTGCCTACAAAAATTCCATAAGGACGAGGATTCCTCCCAGACCAAAGCTGCCCCCTCCGCCAAACCTGGCTGCCATCGGAGGCCCAAACGCGCCCTACAAAATGACATCTGCCAAGCGGGCTCTTGAGTTTGGCTTCTTGAGGAAAAGTGCCTCCTTTCGGAATCAACTTGCCGGCGGCCCATGCAGGGCTTTTGCCTCCAAAAATTCCATAAGGACGAGGATTTCTCCCAGACCAAAGCTGCCCCCTGCTCCAAACCTGGCTGCCATCGGAGGCCCAAACGCGCCCTACAAAATGACACCTGCCAAGTGGGCTCTTGAGTTTGGCTTCTTGGGGAAAAGTGCCTCCTTTCGGAGCCAAATTGCCTAACTTGCCTGCGGCCCGTCCTGGGCTTTTGCCTCCAAAAATTCCAGAAGGACGAGGATTTCTCCCAGACCAAAGCTGCCCCCTCCTCCAAACCTGGCTGCCATCGGAGGCCCAAACGCGCCCCACAAAATTACACCTGCATTGAGGGTTCTTGAGTTTGGCTTCCTGGGGAAAAGTGCCTCCTTTCGGAGTCAACTTGCCTGCGGCCCATGCAGGGCTTTTGCCTCCAAAAATTCCATAAGGACGAGGATTTCTCCCAGACCAAAGCTGCCCCCTCCTCCAAACCTGGCTGCCATTGGAGGCCCAAACGTGCCCTACAAAATGACACCTGCCAAGTGGGCTCTTGAATTTGGCTTCTTGGGTGGAAGTGCCTCCTTTCAAAGCCAACTTGCCTGCGGCCCGTCCTGGGCTTTTGCCTACAAAAATTCCATAAGGACGAGGATTTCTCCCAGACCAAAGCTGCCCCCTCCTCCAAACCTGGCTGCCATCGGAGGCCCAAACGCGCCCTACAAAATGACATCTGCAATGTGGGTTCTTGAGTTTGGCTTCTTGGGGGAAAGTGCCTCCTTTCAAAGCAACTTGCCTAAGTTGCCTGCGGCCCATGCGGGGTTTTTGCCTACAAAAATTCCATAAGGACGAGGAATTCTCCCAGACCAAAGCTGCCCCCTCCTCCAAACCTGGCTGCCATCAGAGGCCCAAACGCGCCCTACAAAATGACATCTGCCAAGTGGGCTCTTGAGTTTGGCTTCTTGGGGAAAAGTGCCTCCTTTCGGAGCCAAATTGCCTAACTTGCCTGCGGCCCGTCCTGGGCTTTTGCCTCCAAAAATTCCAGAAGGACGAGGATTTCTCCCAGGCCAAAGCTGCCCCCTCCTCCAAACCTGGCTGCCATCGGAGGCCCAAACGCGCCCCACAAAATTACACCTGCATTGAGGGTTCTTGAGTTTGGCTTCCTGGGGAAAAGTGCCTCCTTTCGGAGTCAACTTGCCTGCGGCCCATGCAGGGCTTTTGCCTCCAAAAATTCCATAAGGACGAGGATTTCTCCCAGACCAAAGCTGCCCCCTCCTCCAAACCTGGCTGCCATTGGAGGCCCAAACGTGCCCTACAAAATGACACCTGCCAAGTGGGCTCTTGAGTTTGGCTTCTTGGGTGGAAGTGCCTCCTTTCAAAGCCAACTTGCCTGCGGCCCGTCCTGGGCTTTTCCCTACAAAAATTCCATAAGGACGAGGATTTCTCCCAGACCAAAGCTGCCCCCTCCTCCAAACCTGGCTGCCATCGGAGGCCCAAACGTGCCCTACAAAATGACATCTGCCAAGTGGGCTCTTGAGTTTGGCTTCTTGGGGAAAAGTGCCTCCTTTCGGAGCCAACTTGCCTAACTTGCCTGCGGCCCATCCTGGGCTTTTGCTACAAAAATTCCATAAGGACGAGGATTTCTCCCAGACCAAAGCTGCCCCCTCCTCCAAACCTGGCTGCCATCGGAGGCCCAAACGCGCCCTACAAAATGACATCTGCATTGTGAGTTCTTGAGTTTGGCTTCTTGGGGGAAAGTGCCTCCTTTCAAAGCAACTTGCCTAACTTGCCTGCGGCCCATGCGGGGTTTTTGCCTACAAAAATTCCATAAGGACGAGGATTTCTCCCAGACCAAAGCTGCCCCCTCCTCCAAACCTGGCTGCCATCGGAGGCCGAAACGTGCCCTACAAAATGACATCTGCCAAGTGGGCTCTTGAATTTGGCTTCTTGGGTGGAAGTACCTCCTTTCAAAGCCAACTTGCCTGCGGCCCGTGCTGGGCTTTTGCCTACAAAAATTCCATAAGGACGAGGATTCCTCCCAGACCAAAGCTGCCCCCTCCGCCAAACCTGGCTGCCATCGGAGGCCCAAACGCGCCCTACAAAATGACATCTGCCAAGCGGGCTCTTGAGTTTGCTTCTTGAGGAAAAGTGCCTCCTTTCGGAGTCAACTTGCCGGCGGCCCATGCAGGGCTTTTGCCTCCAAAAATTCCATAAGGACGAGGATTTCTCCCAGACCAAAGCTGCCCCCTCCTCCAAACCTGGCTGCCATCGGAGGCCCAAACGCGCCCTACAAAATGACATCTGCCAAGCGGGCTCTTGAGTTTGGCTTCTTGAGGAAAAGTGCCTCCTTTCGGAGTCAACTTGCCGGCGGCCCATGCAGGGCTTTTGCCTCCAAAAATTCCAGAAGGACGAGGATTTCTCCCAGACCAAAGCTGCCCCCTCCTCCAAACCTGGCTGCCATCGGAGGCCCAAACGCGCCCCACAAAATGACACCTGCATTGAGGGTTCTTGAGTTTGGCTTCCTGGGGAAAAGTGCCTCCTTTCGGAGTCAACTTGCCTGCGGCCCATGCAGGGCTTTTGCCTACAAAAATTCCAGAAGGACGAGGATTTCTCCCAGACCAAAGCTGCCCCCTCCTCCAAACCTGGCTGCCATCGGAGGCCCAAACGTGCCCTACAAACTGACACCTGCCAAGTGGGCTCTTGAGTTTGGCTTCTTGGGTGGAAGTGCCTCCTTTCAAAGCCAACTTGCCTGGAGCCGGTCCTGGGCTTTTGCCTACAAAAATTCCATAAGGACGAGGATTTCTCCCAGACCAAAGCTGCCCCCTCCTCCAAACCTGGCTGCCATCGGAGGCCCAAACGCGCCCTACAAAATGACATCTGCCAAGTGGGCTCTTGAGATTGGCTTCTTGCGGAAAAGTGCCTCCTTTCAAAGCCAACTTGGCTAACTAGCCTGCGGCCCGTGCTGGGCTTTAGACTACAAAAATTCCATAAGGACGAGGATTTCTCCCAGACCAAAGCTGCCCCCTCCTCCAAACCTGGCTGACATCGGAGGCCCAAACGCACCCTAGAAAATGACACCTGCCAAGTGGGCTCTTGAGTTTGGCTTCTTGGGGAAAAGTGACTCCTTTCAAAACCAACTTGCCTGCGTCCCGTCCCGGGCTTTTGCTACAAAAATTCCATAAGGACGAGGATTCCTCCCAGACCAAAGCTGCCCCCTCCTCCAAACCTGGCTGCCATCGGAAGCCCAAACGCGCCCTACAAAATGACATCTGCCAAGTGGGCTCTTGAGTTTGGCTTTCTGGGGAAAAGTGCCTCCTTTCGGAGTCAACTTGCCTGCGGCTCATGCAGGGGTTTTGCCAACAAAAATTCCATAAGGACGAGGATTTCTCCCAGACCAAAGCTGCCCCCTCCTCCAAACCTGGCTGCCATCGGAGGCCCAAACGCGCCCTAAAAAATGACACCTGCCAAGTGGGCTCTTGAGTTTGGCTTCTTGGGGAAAATTGCCTCCTTTCGGAGTCAACTTGCCGGCGGCCCATGCAGGGCTTTTGCCTACAAAAATTCCATAAGGACGAGGATTCCTCCCAGACCAAAGCTGCCCCCTCCGCCAAACCTGGCTGCCATCGGAGGCCCAAACGCGCCCTACAAAATGACATCTGCCAAGCGGGCTCTTGAGTTTGGCTTCTTGAGGAAAAGTGCCTGCTTTCGGAGTCAACTTGCCGGCGGCCCATGCAGGGCTTTTGCCTCCAAAAATTCCATAAGGACGAGGATTTCTCCCAGACCAAAGCTGCCCCCTCCTCCAAACCTGGCTGCCATCGGAGGCCCAAACGCGCCCTACAAAATGACACCTGCCAAGTGGGCTCTTGAGTTTGGCTTCTTGGGGAAAAGTGCCTCCTTTCGGAGCCAAATTGCCTAACTTGCCTGCGGCCCGTCCTGGGCTTTTGCCTCCAAAAATTCCAGAAGGACGAGGATTTCTCCCAGACCAAAGCTGCCCCCTCCTCCAAACCTGGCTGCCATCGGAGGCCCAAACGTGCCCTACAAAATGACACCTGCCAAGTGGGCTCTTGAGTTTGGCTTCTTGGGTGGAAGTGCCTCCTTTCGGAGTCAACTTGCCTGCGGCCCATGCAGGGCTTTTGCCTCCAAAAATTCCATAAGGACGAGGATTTCTCCCAGACCAAAGCTGCCCCCTCCTCCAAACCTGGCTGCCATTGGAGGCCCAAACGTGCCCTACAAAATGACACCTGCCAAGTGGGCTCTTGAGTTTGGCTTCTTGGGTGGAAGTGCCTCCTTTCAAAGCCAACTTGCCGGCGGCCCGTCCTGGGCTTTTGCCTACAAAAATTCCATAAGGACGAGGATTTCTCCCAGACCAAAGCTGCCCCCTCCTCCAAACCTGGCTGCCATCGGAGGCCCAAACGCGCCCTACAAAATGACATCTGCCAAGTGGGCTCTTGAGTTTGGCTTCTTGGGGAAAAGTGCCTCCTTTCGGAGCCAACTTGCCTAACTTGCCTGCGGCCCATCCTGGGCTTTTGCTACAAAAATTCCATAAGGACGAGGATTTCTCCCAGACCAAAGCTGCCCCCTCCTCCAAACCTGGCTGCCATCGGAGGCCCAAACGCGCCCTACAAAATGACATCTGCATTGTGGGTTCTTGAGTTTGGCTTCTTGGGCGAAAGTGCCTCCTTTCAAAGCAACTTGCCTAACTTGCCTGCGGCCCATGCGGGGTTTTTGCCTACAAAAATTCCATAAGGACGAGGATTTCTCCCAGACCAAAGCTGCCCCCTCCTCCAAACCTGGCTGCCATCGGAGGCCGAAACGTGCCCTACAAAATGACATCTGCCAAGTGGGCTCTTGAGTTTGGCTTCTTGGGTGGAAGTACCTCCTTTCAAAGCCAACTTGCCTGCGGCCCGTCCTGGGCTTTTGCCTACAAAAATTCCATAAGGACGAGGATTTCTCCCAGACCAAAGCTGCCCCCTCCTCCAAACCTGGCTGCCATCGGAGGCCCAAACGCGCCCTACAAAATGACATCTGCCAAGTGGGCTCTTGAGTTTGGCTTCTTGCGGAAAAGTGCCTCCTTTCAAAGCCAACTTGCCTAACTAGCCTGCGGCCCGTGCTGGGCTTTAGACTACAAAAATTCCATAAGGACGAGGATTTCTCCCAGACCAAAGCTGCCCCCTCCTCCAAACCTGGCTGCCATCGGAGGCCCAAACGCGCCCCACAAAATGAAATCTGCATTTGAGGGTTCTTGAGTTTGGCTTCTTGGGGAAAAGTGCCTCCTTTCGGAGTCAACTTGCCTAACTTGCCTGCGGCCCATGTGGGGTTTTTGCCTACAAAAATTCCATAAGGACGAGGATTTCTCCCAGACCAAAGCTGCCCCCTCCTCCAAACCTGGCTGACATCGGAGGCCCAAACGCGCCCTACAAAATGACACCTGCCAAGTGGGCTCTTGAGTTTGGCATCTTGGGGAAAAGTGACTCCTTTCAAAACCAACTTGCCTGCGGCCCGTGCTGGGCTTTAGACTACAAAAATTCCATAAGGACGAGGATTCCTCCCAGACCAAAGCTGCCCCCTCCTCCAAACCTGGCTGCCATCGGAGGCCCAAACGCGCCCTACAAAATGACATCTGCCAAGTGGGCTCTTGAGTTTGGCTTTCTGGGGAAAAGTGACTCCTTTCAAAACCAACTTGCCTGCGTCCCGTCCCGGGCTTTTGCTACAAAAATTCCATAAGGACGAGGATTCCTCCCAGACCAAAGCTGCCCCCTCCTCCAAACCTGGCTGCCATCGGAAGCCCAAACGCGCCCTACAAAATGACATCTGCCAAGTGGGCTCTTGAGTTTGGCTTTCTGGGGAAAAGTGCCTCCTTTCGGAGTCAACTTGCCTGCGGCTCATGCAGGGGTTTTGCCAACAAAAATTCCATAAGGACGAGGATTTCTCCCAGACCAAAGCTGCCCCCTCCTCCAAACCTGGCTGCCATCGGAGGCCCAAACGCGCCCTAAAAAATGACACCTGCCAAGTGGGCTCTTGAGTTTGGCTTCTTGGGGAAAATTGCCTCCTTTCGGAGTCAACTTGCCGGCGGCCCATGCAGGGCTTTTGCCTACAAAAATTCCATAAGGACGAGGATTCCTCCCAGACCAAAGCTGCCCCCTCCGCCAAACCTGGCTGCCATCGGAGGCCCAAACGCGCCCTACAAAATGACATCTGCCAAGCGGGCTCTTGAGTTTGGCTTCTTGAGGAAAAGTGCCTGCTTTCGGAGTCAACTTGCCGGCGGCCCATGCAGGGGTTTTGCCTCCAAAAATTCCATAAGGACGAGGATTTCTCCCAGACCAAAGCTGCCCCCTCCTCCAAACCTGGCTGCCATCGGAGGCCCAAACGCGCCCTACAAAATGACACCTGCCAAGTGGGCTCTTGAGTTTGGCTTCTTGGGGAAAAGTGCCTCCTTTCGGAGCCAAATTGCCTAACTTGCCTGCGGCCCGTCCTGGGCTTTTGCCTCCAAAAATTCCAGAAGGACGAGGATTTCTCCCAGACCAAAGCTGCCCCCTCCTCCAAACCTGGCTGCCATCGGAGGCCCAAACGTGCCCTACAAAATGACACCTGCCAAGTGGGCTCTTGAGTTTGGCTTCTTGGGTGGAAGTGCCTCCTTTCGGAGTCAACTTGCCTGCGGCCCATGCAGGGCTTTTGCCTCCAAAAATTCCATAAGGACGAGGATTTCTCCCAGACCAAAGCTGCCCCCTCCTCCAAACCTGGCTGCCATTGGAGGCCCAAACGTGCCCTACAAAATGACACCTGCCAAGTGGGCTCTTGAGTTTGGCTTCTTGGGTGGAAGTGCCTCCTTTCAAAGCCAACTTGCCTGCGGCCCGTCCTGGGCTTTTGCCTACAAAAATTCCATAAGGACGAGGATTTCTCCCAGACCAAAGCTGCCCCCTCCTCCAAACCTGGCTGCCATCGGAGGCCCAAACGCGCCCTACAAAATGACATCTGCCAAGTGGGCTCTTGAGTTTGGCTTCTTGGGGAAAAGTGCCTCCTTTCGGAGCCAACTTGCCTAACTTGCCTGCGGCCCATCCTGGGCTTTTGCTACAAAAATTCCATAAGGACGAGGATTTCTCCCAGACCAAAGCTGCCCCCTCCTCCAAACCTGGCTGCCATCGGAGGCCCAAACGCGCCCTACAAAATGACATCTGCATTGTGGGTTCTTGAGTTTGGCTTCTTGGGCGAAAGTGCCTCCTTTCAAAGCAACTTGCCTAACTTGCCTGCGGCCCATGCGGGGTTTTTGCCTACAAAAATTCCATAAGGACGAGGATTTCTCCCAGACCAAAGCTGCCCCCTCCTCCAAACCTGGCTGCCATCGGAGGCCGAAACGTGCCCTACAAAATGACATCTGCCAAGTGGGCTCTTGAGTTTGGCTTCTTGGGTGGAAGTACCTCCTTTCAAAGCCAACTTGCCTGCGGCCCGTCCTGGGCTTTTGCCTACAAAAATTCCATAAGGACGAGGATTTCTCCCAGACCAAAGCTGCCCCCTCCTCCAAACCTGGCTGCCATCGGAGGCCCAAACGCGCCCTACAAAATGACATCTGCCAAGTGGGCTCTTGAGTTTGGCTTCTTGCGGAAAAGTGCCTCCTTTCAAAGCCAACTTGCCTAACTAGCCTGCGGCCCGTGCTGGGCTTTAGACTACAAAAATTCCATAAGGACGAGGATTTCTCCCAGACCAAAGCTGCCCCCTCCTCCAAACCTGGCTGCCATCGGAGGCCCAAACGCGCCCCACAAAATGAAATCTGCATTTGAGGGTTCTTGAGTTTGGCTTCTTGGGGAAAAGTGCCTCCTTTCGGAGTCAACTTGCCTAACTTGCCTGCGGCCCATGTGGGGTTTTTGCCTACAAAAATTCCATAAGGACGAGGATTTCTCCCAGACCAAAGCTGCCCCCTCCTCCAAACCTGGCTGACATCGGAGGCCCAAACGCGCCCTACAAAATGACACCTGCCAAGTGGGCTCTTGAGTTTGGCATCTTGGGGAAAAGTGACTCCTTTCAAAACCAACTTGCCTGCGGCCCGTGCTGGGCTTTAGACTACAAAAATTCCATAAGGACGAGGATTCCTCCCAGACCAAAGCTGCCCCCTCCTCCAAACCTGGCTGCCATCGGAGGCCCAAACGCGCCCTACAAAATGACATCTGCCAAGTGGGCTCTTGAGTTTGGCTTTCTGGGGAAAAGTGCCTCCTTTCGAAGCCAACTTGCCTGCGGCTCATGCAGGGGTTTTGCCTACAAAAATTCCATAAGGACGAGGATTTCTCCCAGACCAAAGCTGCCCCCTCCTCCAAACCTGGCTGCCATCGGAGGCCCAAACGCGCCCTACAAAATGACACCTGCCAAGTGGGCTCTTGAGTTTGGCTTCTTGGGGAAAAGTGCCTCCTTTCGGAGTCAACTTGCCGGCGGCCCATGCAGGGCTTTTGCCTACAAAAATTCCAGAAGGACGAGGATTTCTCCCAGAACAAAGCTGCCCCCTCCTCCAAACCTGGCTGCCATCGGAGGCCCAAACGCGCCCTACAAAATGACATCTGCATTGTGGGTTCTTGAGTTTGGCTTCTTGGGGAAAAGTGCCTCCTTTCGGAGCCAACTTGCCTAACTTGCCTGCGGCCCGTCCTGGGCTTTTGAGTACAAAAATTCCAGAAGGACGAGGATTTCTCCCAGACCAAAACTGCCCCCTCCTCCAAACCTGGCTGCCATCGGAGGCCCAAACGCGCCCTACAAAATGACACCTGCCAAGTGGGCTCTTGAGTTTGGCTTCTTGGGGAAAAGTGCCTCCTTTCAAAGCCAACTTGCCTAACATGCCTGCGGCCCGTCCTGGGCTTTAGACTACAAAAATTCCATAAGGACGAGGATTTCTCCCAGACCAAAGCTGCCCCCTCCTCCAAACCTGGCTGACATCGGAGGCCCAAACGCACCCTAGAAAATGACACCTGCCAAGTGGGCTCTTGAGTTTGGCTTCTTGGGGAAAAGTGACTCCTTTCAAAACCAACTTGCCTGCGTCCCGTCCCGGGCTTTTGCTACAAAAATTCCATAAGGACGAGGATTCCTCCCAGACCAAAGCTGCCCCCTCCTCCAAACCTGGCTGCCATCGGAAGCCCAAACGCGCCCTACAAAATGACATCTGCCAAGTGGGCTCTTGAGTTTGGCTTTCTGGGGAAAAGTGCCTCCTTTCGGAGTCAACTTGCCTGCGGCTCATGCAGGGGTTTTGCCTCCAAAAATTCCATAAGGACGAGGATTTCTCCCAGACCAAAGCTGCCCCCTCCTCCAAACCTGGCTGCCATCGGAGGCCCAAACGCGCCCTAAAAAATGACACCTGCCAAGTGGGCTCTTGAGTTTGGCTTCTTGGGGAAAATTGCCTCCTTTCGGAGTCAACTTGCCGGCGGCCCATGCAGGGCTTTTGCCTACAAAAATTCCATAAGGACGAGGATTCCTCCCAGACCAAAGCTGCCCCCTCCGCCAAACCTGGCTGCCATCGGAGGCCCAAACGCGCCCTACAAAATGACATCTGCCAAGCGGGCTCTTGAGTTTGGCTTCTTGAGGAAAAGTGCCTCCTTTCGGAGTCAACTTGCCGGCGGCCCATGCAGGGCTTTTGCCTCCAAAAATTCCATAAGGACGAGGATTTCTCCCAGACCAAAGCTGCCCCCTCCTCCAAACCTGGCTGCCATCGGAGGCCCAAACGCGCCCTACAAAATGACACCTGCCAAGTGGGCTCTTGAGTTTGGCTTCTTGGGGAAAAGTGCCTCCTTTCGGAGCCAAATTGCCTAACTTGCCTGCGGCCCGTCCTGGGCTTTTGCCTCCAAAAATTCCATAAGGACGAGGATTTCTCCCAGACCAAAGCTGCCCCCTCCTCCAAACCTGGCTGCCATCGGAGGCCCAAACGCGCCCCACAAAATTACACCTGCATTGAGGGTTCTTGAGTTTGGCTTCCTGGGGAAAAGTGCCTCCTTTCGGAGTCAACTTGCCTGCGGCCCATGCAGGGCTTTTGCCTCCAAAAATTCCATAAGGACGAGGATTTCTCCCAGACCAAAGCTGCCCCCTCCTCCAAACCTGGCTGCCATCGGAGGCCCAAACGCGCCCCACAAAATGACACCTGCATTGAGGGTTCTTGAGTTTGGCTTCCTGGGGAAAAGTGCCTCCTTTCGGAGTCAACTTGCCTGCGGCCCATGCAGGGCTTTGGCCTACAAAAATTCCAGAAGGACGAGGATTTCTCCCAGACCAAAGCTGCCCCCTCCTCCAAACCTGGCTGCCATCGGAGGCCCAAACGTGCCCTACAAACTGACACCTGCCAAGTGGGCTCTTGAGTTTGGCTTCTTGGGTGGAAGTGCCTCTTTTCAAAGCCAACTTGCCTGGGGCCGGTCCTGGGCTTTTGCCTACAAAAATTCCATAAGGACGAGGATTTCTCCCAGACCAAAGCTGCCCCCTCCTCCAAACCTGGCTGCCATCGGAGGCCCAAACGCGCCCTACAAAATGACATCTGCCAAGTGGGCTCTTGAGATTGGCTTCTTGCGGAAAAGTGCCTCCTTTCAAAGCCAACTTGGCTAACTAGCCTGCGGCCCGTGCTGGGCTTTAGACTACAAAAATTCCATAAGGACGAGGATTTCTCCCAGACCAAAGCTGCCCCCTCCTCCAAACCTGGCTGACATCGGAGGCCCAAACGCACCCTAGAAAATGACACCTGCCAAGTGGGCTCTTGAGTTTGGCTTCTTGGGGAAAAGTGACTCCTTTCAAAACCAACTTGCCTGCGTCCCGTCCCGGGCTTTTGCTACAAAAATTCCATAAGGACGAGGATTTCTCCCAGACCAAAGCTGCCCCCTCCTCCAAACCTGGCTGCCATCGGAGGCCCAAACGCGCCCTACAAAATGACACCTGCCAAGTGGGCTCTTGAGTTTGGCTTCTTGGGGAAAAGTGACTCCTTTCAAAACCAACTTGCCTGCGTCCCGTCCCGGGCTTTTGCTACAAAAATTCCATAAGGACGAGGATTCCTCCCAGACCAAAGCTGCCCCCTCCTCCAAACCTGGCTGCCATCGGAAGCCCAAACGCGCCCTACAAAATGACATCTGCCAAGTGGGCTCTTGAGTTTGGCTTTCTGGGGAAAAGTGCCTCCTTTCGGAGTCAACTTGCCTGCGGCTCATGCAGGGGTTTTGCCTACAAAAATTCCATAAGGACGAGGATTTCTCCCAGACCAAAGCTGCCCCCTCCTCCAAACCTGGCTGCCATCGGAGGCCCAAACGCGCCCTACAAAATGACACCTGCCAAGTGAGCTCTTGAGTTTGGCTTCCTGGGGAAAATTGCCTCCTTTCGGAGTGAACTTGCCGGCGGCCCATGCAGGGCTTTTGCCTACAAAAATTCCATAAGGACGAGGATTCCTCCCAGACCAAAGCTGCCCCCTCCGCCAAACCTGGCTGCCATCGGAGGCCCAAACACGCCCTACAAAATGACATCTGCCAAGCGGGCTCTTGAGTTTGGCTTCTTGAGGAAAAGTGCCTGCTTTCGGAGTCAACTTGCCGGCGGCCCATGCAGGGCTTTTGCCTCCAAAAATTCCATAAGGACGAGGATTTCTCCCAGACCAAAGCTGCCCCCTCCTCCAAACCTGGCTGCCATCGGAGGCCCAAACGCGCCCTACAAAATGACACCTGCCAAGTGGGCTCTTGAGTTTGGCTTCTTGGGGAAAAGTGCCTCCTTTCGGAGCCAAATTGCCTAACTTGCCTGCGGCCCGTCCTGGGCTTTTGCCTCCAAAAATTCCAGAAGGACGAGGATTTCTCCCAGACCAAAGCTGCCCCCTCCTCCAAACCTGGCTGCCATCGGAGGCCCAAACGCGCCCTACAAAATGACACCTGCCAAGTGGGCTCTTGAGTTTGGCTTCTTGGGTGGAAGTGCCTCCTTTCGGAGTCAACTTGCCTGCGGCCCATGCAGGGCTTTTGCCTCCAAAAATTCCATAAGGACGAGGATTTCTCCCAGACCAAAGCTGCCCCCTCCTCCAAACCTGGCTGCCATTGGAGGCCCAAACGTGCCCTACAAAATGACACCTGCCAAGTGGGCTCTTGAGTTTGGCTTCTTGGGTGGAAGTGCCTCCTTTCAAAGCCAACTTGCCTGCGGCCCGTCCTGGGCTTTTGCCTACAAAAATTCCATAAGGACGAGGATTTCTCCCAGACCAAAGCTGCCCCCTCCTCCAAACCTGGCTGCCATCGGAGGCCCAAACGCGCCCTACAAAATGACATCTGCCAAGTGGGCTCTTGAGTTTGGCTTCTTGGGGAAAAGTGCCTCCTTTCGGAGCCAACTTGCCTAACTTGCCTGCGGCCCATCCTGGGGTTTTTCTACAAAAATTCCATAAGGACGAGGATTTCTCCCAGACCAAAGCTGCCCCCTCCTCCAAACCTGGCTGCCATCGGAGGCCCAAACGCGCCCTACAAAATGACATCTGCATTGTGGGTTCTTGAGTTTGGCTTCTTGGGCGAAAGTGCCTCCTTTCAAAGCAACTTGCCTAACTTGCCTGCGGCCCATGCGGGGTTTTTGCCTACAAAAATTCCATAAGGACGAGGATTTCTCCCAGACCAAAGCTGCCCCCTCCTCCAAACCTGGCTGCCATCGGAGGCCGAAACGTGCCCTACAAAATGACATCTGCCAAGTGGGCTCTTGAGTTTGGCTTCTTGCGGAAAAGTGCCTCCTTTCAAAGCCAACTTGCCTAACTAGCCTGCGGCCCGTGCTGGGCTTTAGACTACAAAAATTCCATAAGGACGAGGATTTCTCCCAGACCAAAGCTGCCCCCTCCTCCAAACCTGGCTGCCATCGGAGGCCCAAACGCGCCCCACAAAATGACATCTGCATTTGAGGGTTCTTGAGTTTGGCTTCTTGGGGAAAAGTGCCTCCTTTCGGAGTCAACTTGCCTAACTTGCCTGCGGCCCATGTGGGGTTTTTGCCTACAAAAATTCCATAAGGACGAGGATTTCTCCCAGACCAAAGCTGCCCCCTCCTCCAAACCTGGCTGACATCGGAGGCCCAAACGCGCCCTACAAAATGACACCTGCCAAGTGGGCTCTTGAGTTTGGCATCTTGGGGAAAAGTGACTCCTTTCAAAACCAACTTGCCTGCGTCCCGTCCTGGGCTTTTGCTACAAAAATTCCATAAGGACGAGGATTCCTCCCAGACCAAAGCTGCCCCCTCCTCCAAACCTGGCTGCCATCGGAGGCCCAAACGCGCCCTACAAAATGACATCTGCCAAGTGGGCTCTTGAGTTTGGCTTTCTGGGGAAAAGTGCCTCCTTTCGAAGCCAACTTGCCTGCGGCTCATGCAGGGGTTTTGCCTACAAAAATTCCATAAGGACGAGGATTTCTCCCAGACCAAAGCTGCCCCCTCCTCCAAACCTGGCTGCCATCGGAGGCCCAAACGTGCCCTACAAAATGACACCTGCCAAGTGGGCTCTTGAGTTTGGCTTCTTGGGGAAAAGTGCCTCCTTTCGGAGTCAACTTGCCGGCGGCCCATGCAGGGCATTTGCCTACAAAAATTCCATAAGGACGAGGATTTCTCCCAGACCAAAGCTGCCCCCTCCTCCAAACCTGGCTGCCATCGGAGGCCCAAACGCGCCCTACAAAATGACACCTGCCAAGTGGGCTCTTGAGTTTGGCTTCTTGGGGAAAAGTGCCTCCTTTCGGAGCCAAATTGCCTAACTTGCCTGCGGCCCGTCCTGGGCTTTTGCCTCCAAAAATTCCATAAGGACGAGGATTTCTCCCAGACCAAAGCTGCCCCCTCCTCCAAACCTGGCTGCCATCGGAGGCCCAAACGCGCCCCACAAAATTACACCTGCATTGAGGGTTCTTGAGTTTGGCTTCCTGGGGAAAAGTGCCTCCTTTCGGAGTCAACTTGCCTGCGGCCCATGCAGGGCTTTTGCCTCCAAAAATTCCATAAGGACGAGGATTTCTCCCAGACCAAAGCTGCCCCCTCCTCCAAACCTGGCTGCCATCGGAGGCCCAAACGCGCCCCACAAAATGACACCTGCATTGAGGGTTCTTGAGTTTGGCTTCCTGGGGAAAAGTGCCTCCTTTCGGAGTCAACTTGCCTGCGGCCCATGCAGGGCTTTTGCCTACAAAAATTCCAGAAGGACGAGGATTTCTCCCAGACCAAAGCTGCCCCCTCCTCCAAACCTGGCTGCCATCGGAGGCCCAAACGTGCCCTACAAACTGACACCTGCCAAGTGGGCTCTTGAGTTTGGCTTCTTGGGTGGAAGTGCCTCCTTTCAAAGCCAACTTGCCTGGGGCCGGTCCTGGGCTTTTGCCTACAAAAATTCCATAAGGACGAGGATTTCTCCCAGACCAAAGCTGCCCCCTCCTCCAAACCTGGCTGCCATCGGAGGCCCAAACGCGCCCTACAAAATGACATCTGCCAAGTGGGCTCTTGAGTTTGGCTTCTTGCGGAAAAGTGCCTCCTTTCAAAGCCAACTTGGCTAACTAGCCTGCGGCCCGTGCTGGGCTTTAGACTACAAAAATTCCATAAGGACGAGGATTTCTCCCAGACCAAAGCTGCCCCCTCCTCCAAACCTGGCTGACATCGGAGGCCCAAACGCACCCTAGAAAATGACACCTGCCAAGTGGGCTCTTGAGTTTGGCTTCTTGGGGAAAAGTGACTCCTTTCAAAACGAACTTGCCTGCGTCCCGTCCCGGGCTTTTGCTACAAAAATTCCATAAGGACGAGGATTCCTCCCAGACCAAAGCTGCCCCCTCCTCCAAACCTGGCTGACATCGGAGGCCCAAACGCACCCTAGAAAATGACACCTGCAAAGTGGGCTCTTGAGTTTGGCTTCTTGGGGAAAAGTGACTCCTTTCAAAACCAACTTGCCTGCGTCCCGTCCCGGGCTTTTGCTACAAAAATTCCATAAGGACGAGGATTCCTCCCAGACCAAAGCTGCCCCCTCCTCCAAACCTGGCTGCCATCGGAAGCCCAAACGCGCCCTACAAAATGACATCTGCCAAGTGGGCTCTTGAGTTTGGCTTTCTGGGGAAAAGTGCCTCCTTTCGGAGTCAACTTGCCTGCGGCTCATGCAGGGGTTTTGCCTACAAAAATTCCATAAGGACGAGGATTTCTCCCAGACCAAAGCTGCCCCCTCCTCCAAACCTGGCTGCCATCGGAGGCCCAAACGCGCCCTACAAAATGACACCTGCCAAGTGAGCTCTTGAGTTTGGCTTCTTGGGGAAAATTGCCTCCTTTCGGAGTGAACTTTCCGGCGGCCCATGCAGGGCTTTTGCCTACAAAAATTCCATAAGGACGAGGATTCCTCCCAGACCAAAGCTGCCCCCTCCGCCAAACCTGGCTGCCATCGGAGGCCCAAACGCGCCCTACAAAATGACATCTGCCAAGCGGGCTCTTGAGTTTGGCTTCTTGAGGAAAAGTGCCTGCTTTCGGAGTCAACTTGCCGGCGGCCCATGCAGGGCTTTTGCCTCCAAAAATTCCATAAGGACGAGGATTTCTCCCAGACCAAAGCTGCCCCCTCCTCCAAACCTGGCTGCCATCGGAGGCCCAAACGCGCCCTACAAAATGACACCTGCCAAGTGGGCTCTTGAGTTTGGCTTCTTGGGGAAAAGTGCCTCCTTTCGGAGCCAAATTGCCTAACTTGCCTGCGGCCCGTCCTGGGCTTTTGCCTCCAAAAATTCCAGAAGGACGAGGATTTCTCCCAGACCAAAGCTGCCCCCTCCTCCAAACCTGGCTGCCATCGGAGGCCCAAACGTGCCCTACAAAATGACACCTGCCAAGTGGGCTCTTGAGTTTGGCTTCTTGGGTGGAAGTGCCTCCTTTCGGAGTCAACTTGCCTGCGGCCCATGCAGGGCTTTTGCCTCCAAAAATTCCATAAGGACGAGGATTTCTCCCAGACCAAAGCTGCCCCCTCCTCCAAACCTGGCTGCCATTGGAGGCCCAAACGTGCCCTACAAAATGACACCTGCCAAGTGGGCTCTTGAGTTTGGCTTCTTGGGTGGAAGTGCCTCCTTTCAAAGCCAACTTGCCTGCGGCCCGTCCTGGGCTTTTGCCTACAAAAATTCCATAAGGACGAGGATTTCTCCCAGACCAAAGCTGCCCCCTCCTCCAAACCTGGCTGCCATCGGAGGCCCAAACGCGCCCTACAAAATGACATCTGCCAAGTGGGCTCTTGAGTTTGGCTTCTTGGGGAAAAGTGCCTCCTTTCGGAGCCAACTTGCCTAACTTGCCTGCGGCCCATCCTGGGCTTTTGCTACAAAAATTCCATAAGGACGAGGATTTCTCCCAGACCAAAGCTGCCCCCTCCTCCAAACCTGGCTGCCATCGGAGGCCCAAACGCGCCCTACAAAATGACATCTGCATTGTGGGTTCTTGAGTTTGGCTTCTTGGGCGAAAGTGCCTCCTTTCAAAGCAACTTGCCTAACTTGCCTGCGGCCCATGCGGGGTTTTTGCCTACAAAAATTCCATAAGGACGAGGATTTCTCCCAGACCAAAGCTGCCCCCTCCTCCAAACCTGGCTGCCATCGGAGGCCGAAACGTGCCCTACAAAATGACATCTGCCAAGTGGGCTCTTGAGTTTGGCTTCTTGGGTGGAAGTACCTCCTTTCAAAGCCAACTTGCCTGCGGCCCGTCCTGGGCTTTTGCCTCCAAAAATTCCATAAGGACGAGGATTTCTCCCAGACCAAAGCTGCCCCCTCCTCCAAACCTGGCTGCCATCGGAGGCCCAAACGCGCCCTACAAAATGACATCTGCCAAGTGGGCTCTTGAGTTTGGCTTCTTGCGGAAAAGTGCCTCCTTTCAAAGCCAACTTGCCTAACTAGCCTGCGGCCCGTGCTGGGCTTTAGACTACAAAAATTCCATAAGGACGAGGATTTCTCCCAGACCAAAGCTGCCCCCTCCTCCAAACCTGGCTGCCATCGGAGGCCCAAACGCGCCCCACAAAATGACATCTGCATTTGAGGGTTCTTGAGTTTGGCTTCTTGGGGAAAAGTGCCTCCTTTCGGAGTCAACTTGCCTAACTTGCCTGCGGCCCATGTGGGGTTTTTGCCTACAAAAATTCCATAAGGACGAGGATTTCTCCCAGACCAAAGCTGCCCCCTCCTCCAAACCTGGCTGACATCGGAGGCCCAAACGCGCCCTACAAAATGACACCTGCCAAGTGGGCTCTTGAGTTTGGCATCTTGGGGAAAAGTGACTCCTTTCAAAACCAACTTGCCTGCGTCCCGTCCTGGGCTTTTGCTACAAAAATTCCATAAGGACGAGGATTCCTCCCAGACCAAAGCTGCCCCCTCCTCCAAACCTGGCTGCCATCGGAGGCCCAAACGCGCCCTACAAAATGACATCTGCCAAGTGGGCTCTTGAGTTTGGCTTTCTGGGGAAAAGTGCCTCCTTTCGAAGCCAACTTGCCTGCGGCTCATGCAGGGGATTTGCCTACAAAAATTCCATAAGGACGAGGATTTCTCCCAGACCAAAGCTGCCCCCTCCTCCAAACCTGGCTGCCATCGGAGGCCCAAACGCGCCCTACAAAATGACACCTGCCAAGTGGGCTCTTGAGTTTGGCTTCTTGGGGAAAAGTGCCTCCTTTCGGAGTCAACTTGCCGGCGGCCCATGCAGGGCTTTTGCCTACAAAAATTCCAGAAGGACGAGGATTTCTCCCAGAACAAAGCTGCCCCCTCCTCCAAACCTGGCTGCCATCGGAGGCCCAAACGCGCCCTACAAAATGACATCTGCATTGTGGGTTCTTGAGTTTGGCTTCTTGGGGAAAAGTGCCTCCTTTCGGAGCCAACTTGCCTAACTTGCCTGCGGCCCGTCCTGGGCTTTTGAGTACAAAAATTCCAGAAGGACGAGGATTTCTCCCAGACCAAAGCTGCCCCCTCCTCCAAACCTGGCTGCCATCGGAGGCCCAAACGCGCCCTACAAAATGACACCTGCCAAGTGGGCTCTTGAGTTTGGCTTCTTGGGGAAAAGTGCCTCCTTTCAAAGCCAACTTGCCTAACTAGCCTGCGGCCCGTCCTGGGCTTTAGACTACAAAAATTCCATAAGGACGAGGATTTCTCCCAGACCAAAGCTGCCCCCTCCTCCAAACCTGGCTGACATCGGAGGCCCAAACGCACCCTAGAAAATGACACCTGCCAAGTGGGCTCTTGAGTTTGGCTTCTTGGGGAAAAGTGACTCCTTTCAAAACCAACTTGCCTGCGTCCCATCCCGGGCTTTTGCTACAAAAATTCCATAAGGACGAGGATTCCTCCCAGACCAAAGCTGCCCCCTCCTCCAAACCTGGCTGCCATCGGAAGCCCAAACGCGCCCTACAAAATGACATCTGCCAAGTGGGCTCTTGAGTTTGGCTTTCTGGGGAAAAGTGCCTCCTTTCGGAGTCAACTTGCCTGCGGCTCATGCAGGGGTTTTGCCTACAAAAATTCCATAAGGACGAGGATTTCTCCCAGACCAAAGCTGACCCCTCCTCCAAACCTGGCTGCCATCGGAGGCCCAAACGCGCCCTACAAAATGACACCTGCCAAGTGGGCTCTTGAGTTTGGCTTCTTGGGGAAAATTGCCTCCTTTCGGAGTCAACTTGCCGGCGGCCCATGCAGGGCTTTTGCCTACAAAAATTCCATAAGGACGAGGATTCCTCCCAGACCAAAGCTGCCCCCTCCGCCAAACCTGGCTGCCATCGGAGGCCCAAACGCGCCCTACAAAATGACATCTGCCAAGCGGGCTCTTGAGTTTGGCTTCTTGAGGAAAAGTGCCTCCTTTCGGAGTCAACTTGCCGGCGGCCCATGCAGGGCTTTTGCCTCCAAAAATTCCATAAGGACGAGGATTTCTCCCAGACCAAAGCTGCCCCCTCCTCCAAACCTGGCTGCCATCGGAGGCCCAAACGCGCCCTACAAAATGACACCTGCCAAGTGGGCTCTTGAGTTTGGCTTCTTGGGGAAAAGTGCCTCCTTTCGGAGCCAAATTGCCTAACTTGCCTGCGGCCCGTCCTGGGCTTTTGCCTCCAAAAATTCCATAAGGACGAGGATTTCTCCCAGACCAAAGCTGCCCCCTCCTCCAAACCTGGCTGCCATCGGAGGCCCAAACGCGCCCCACAAAATTACATCTGCATTGAGGGTTCTTGAGTTTGGCTTCCTGGGGAAAAGTGCCTCCTTTCGGAGTCAACTTGCCTGCGGCCCATGCAGGGCTTTTGCCTCCAAAAATTCCAGAAGGACGAGGATTTCTCCCAGACCAAAGCTGCCCCCTCCTCCAAACCTGGCTGCCATTGGAGGCCCAAACGTGCCCTACAAAATGACACCTGCCAAGTGGGCTCTTGAGTTTGGCTTCTTGGGTGGAAGTGCCTCCTTTCAAAGCCAACTTGCCTGCGGCCCGTCCTGGGCTTTTGCCTCCAAAAATTCCATAAGGACGAGGATTTCTCCCAGACCAAAGCTGCCCCCTCCTCCAAACCTGGCTGCCATCGGAGGCCCAAACGCGCCCCACAAAATGACACCTGCATTGAGGGTTCTTGAGTTTGGCTTCTTGGGGAAAAGTGCCTCCTTTCGGAGCCAACTTGCCTAACTTGCCTGCGGCCCATCCTGGGCTTTTGCTACAAAAATTCCATAAGGACGAGGATTTCTCCCAGACCAAAGCTGCCCCCTCCTCCAAACCTGGCTGCCATCGGAGGCCCAAACGCGCCCTACAAAATGACATCTGCATTGTGGGTTCTTGAGTTTGGCTTCTTGGGGGAAAGTGCCTCCTTTCAAAGCAACTTGCCTAACTTGCCTGCGGACCATGCGGGGTTTTTGCCTACAAAAATTCCATAAGGACGAGGATTTCTCCCAGACCAAAGCTGCCCCCTCCTCCAAACCTGGCTGCCATCGGAGGCCCAAACGCGCCCCACAAAATTACACCTGCATTGAGGGTTCTTGAGTTTGGCTTCCTGGGGAAAAGTGCCTCCTTTCGGAGTCAACTTGCCTGCGGCCCATGCAGGGCTTTTGCCTCCAAAAATTCCATAAGGACGAGGATTTCTCCCAGACCAAAGCTGCCCCCTCCTCCAAACCTGGCTGCCATTGGAGGCCCAAACGTGCCCTACAAAATGACACCTGCCAAGTGGGCTCTTGAGTTTGGCTTCTTGGGTGGAAGTGCCTCCTTTCAAAGCCAACTTGCCGGCGGCCCGTCCTGGGCTTTTGCCTACAAAAATTCCATAAGGACGAGGATTTCTCCCAGACCAAAGCTGCCCCCTCCTCCAAACCTGGCTGCCATTGGAGGCCCAAACGTGCCCTACAAAATGACATCTGCCAAGTGGGCTCTTGAGTTTGGCTTCTTGGGGAAAAGTGCCTCCTTTCGGAGCCAACTTGCCTAACTTGCCTGCGGCCCATCCTGGGCTTTTGCTACAAAAATTCCATAAGGACGAGGATTTCTCCCAGACCAAAGCTGCCCCCTCCTCCAAACCTGGCTGCCATCGGAGGCCCAAACGCGCCCTACAAAATGACACCTGCCAAGTGGGCTCTTGAGTTTGGCTTCTTGGGGGAAAGTGCCTCCTTTCAAAGCAACTTGCCTAACTTGCCTGCGGCCCATGCGGGGTTTTTGCCTACAAAAATTCCATAAGGACGAGGATTTCTCCCAGACCAAAGCTGCCCCCTCCTCCAAACCTGGCTGCCATCGGAGGCCCAAACGCGCCCTACAAAATGACACCTGCCAAGTGGGCTCTTGAGTTTGGCTTCTTGGGGGAAAGTGCCTCCTTTCAAAGCCAACTTCCCTAACTAGCCTGCGGCCCGTGCTGGGCTTTAGACTACAAAAATTCCATAAGGACGAGGATTTCTCCCAGACCAAAGCTGCCCCCTCCTCCAAACCTGGCTGCCATCAGAGGCCCAAATGCGCCCCACAAAATGACATCTGCCAAGTGGGCTCTTGAGTTTGGCTTCTTGGGGAAAAGTGCCTCCATTCGGAGCCAACTTGCCTAACTTGCCTGCGGCCCGTCCTGGGCTTTTGCCTCCAAAAATTCCAGAAGGACGAGGATTTCTCCCAGACCAAAGCTGCCCCCTCCTCCAAACCTGGCTGCCATCGGAGGCCCAAACGCGCCCCACAAAATGACACCTGCATTGAGGGTTCTTGAGTTTGGCTTCCTGGGGAAAAGTGCCTCCTTTCGGAGTCAACTTGCCTGCGGCCCATGCAGGGCTTTTGCCTACAAAAATTCCAGAAGGACGAGGATTTCTCCCAGACCAAAGCTGCCCCCTCCTCCAAACCTGGCTGCCATCGGAGGCCCAAACGTGCCCTACAAACTGACACCTGCCAAGTGGGCTCTTGAGTTTGGCTTCTTGGGTGGAAGTGCCTCCTTTCAAAGCCAACTTGCCTGCGGCCGGTCCTGGGCTTTTGCCTACAAAAATTCCATAAGGACGAGGATTTCTCCCAGACCAAAGCTGCCCCCTCCTCCAAACCTGGCTGCCATCGGAGGCCCAAACGCGCCCTACAAAATGACATCTGCATTGTGGGTTCTTGAGTTTGGCTTCTTGGGGAAAAGTGCCTCCTTTCGGAGCCAACTTGCCTAACTTGCCTGCGGCCCGTCCTGGGCTTTTGAGTACAAAAATTCCAGAAGGACGAGGATTTCTCCCAGACCAAAGCTGCCCCCTCCTCCAAACCTGGCTGCCATCGGAGGCCCAAACGCGCCCTACAAAATGACACCTGCCAAGTGGGCTCTTGAGTTTGGCTTCTTGGGGAAAAGTGCCTCCTTTCGGAGCCAAATTGCCTAACTTGCCTGCGGCCCGTCCTGGGCTTTTGCCTCCAAAAATTCCATAAGGACGAGGATTTCTCCCAGACCAAAGCTGCCCCCTCCTCCAAACCTGGCTGCCATCGGAGGCCCAAACGCACCCTAGAAAATGACACCTGCCAAGTGGGCTCTTGAGTTTGGCTTCTTGGGGAAAAGTGACTCCTTTCAAAACCAACTTGCCTGCGTCCCGTCCCGGGCTTTTGCTACAAAAATTCCATAAGGACGAGGATTCCTCCCAGACCAAAGCTGCCCCCTCCTCCAAACCTGGCTGCCATCGGAAGCCCAAACGCGCCCTACAAAATGACATCTGCCAAGTGGGCTCTTGAGTTTGGCTTTCTGGGGAAAAGTGCCTCCTTTCGGAGTCAACTTGCCTGCGGCTCATGCAGGGGTTTTGCCTACAAAAATTCCATAAGGACGAGGATTTCTCCCAGACCAAAGCTGCCCCCTCCTCCAAACCTGGCTGCCATCGGAGGCCCAAACGCGCCCTACAAAATGACACCTGCCAAGTGGGCTCTTGAGTTTGGCTTCTTGGGGAAAATTGCCTCCTTTCGGAGTCAACTTGCCGGCGGCCCATGCAGGGCTTTTGCCTACAAAAATTCCATAAGGACGAGGATTCCTCCCAGACCAAAGCTGCCCCCTCCGCCAAACCTGGCTGCCATCGGAGGCCCAAACGCGCCCTACAAAATGACATCTGCCAAGCGGGCTCTTGAGTTTGGCTTCTTGGGGAAAAGTGCCTCCTTTCGGAATCAACTTCCCGGCGGCCCATGCAGGGCTTTTGCCTCCAAAAATTCCATAAGGACGAGGATTTCTCCCAGACCAAAGCTGCCCCCTGCTCCAAACCTGGCTGCCATCGGAGGCCCAAACGCGCCCTACAAAATGACACCTGCCAAGTGGGCTCTTGAGTTTGGCTTCTTGGGGAAAAGTGCCTCCTTTCGGAGCCAAATTGCCTAACTTGCCTGCGGCCCGTCCTGGGCTTTTGCCTCCAAAAATTCCAGAAGGACGAGGATTTCTCCCAGACCAAAGCTGCCCCCTCCTCCAAACCTGGCTGCCATCGGAGGCCCAAACGCGCCCCACAAAATGACACCTGCATTGAGGGTTCTTGAGTTTGGCTTCCTGGGGAAAAGTGCCTCCTTTCGGAGTCAACTTGCCTGCGGCCCATGCAGGGCTTTTGCCTCCAAAAATTCCATAAGGACGAGGATTTCTCCCAGACCAAAGCTGCCCCCTCCTCCAAACCTGGCTGCCATTGGAGGCCCAAACGTGCCCTACAAAATGACACCTGCCAAGTGGGCTCTTGAATTTGGCTTCTTGGGTGGAAGTGCCTCCTTTCAAAGCCAACTTGCCTGCGGCCCGTCCTGGGCTTTTGCCTACAAAAATTCCATAAGGACGAGGATTTCTCCAAGACCAAAGCTGCCCCCTCCTCCAAACCTGGCTGCCATCGGAGGCCCAAACGCGCCCTACAAAATGACATCTGCAATGTGGGTTCTTGAGTTTGGCTTCTTGGGGGAAAGTGCCTCCTTTCAAAGCAACTTGCCTAACTTGCCTGCGGCCCATGCGGGGTTTTTGCCTACAAAAATTCCATAAGGACGAGGAATTCTCCCAGACCAAAGCTGCCCCCTCCTCCAAACCTGGCTGCCATCAGAGGCCCAAACGCGCCCTACAAAATGACATCTGCCAAGTGGGCTCTTGAGTTTGGCTTCTTGGGGAAAAGTGCCTCCTTTCGGAGCCAACTTGCCTAACTTGCCTGCGGCCCATCCTGGGCTTTTGCTACAAAAATTCCATAAGGACGAGGATTTCTCCCAGACCAAAGCTGCCCCCTCCTCCAAACCTGGCTGCCATCGGAGGCCCAAACGCGCCCTACAAAATGACATCTGCATTGTGAGTTCTTGAGTTTGGCTTCTTGGGGGAAAGTGCCTCCTTTCAAAGCAACTTGCCTAACTTGCCTGCGGCCCATGCGGGGTTTTTGCCTACAAAAATTCCATAAGGACGAGGATTTCTCCCAGACCAAAGCTGCCCCCTCCTCCAAACCTGGCTGCCATCGGAGGCCGAAACGTGCCCTACAAAATGACATCTGCCAAGTGGGCTCTTGAATTTGGCTTCTTGGGTGGAAGTACCTCCTTTCAAAGCCAACTTGCCTGCGGCCCGTCCTGGGCTTTTGCCTACAAAAATTCCAGAAGGACGAGGATTTCTCCCAGACCAAAGCTGCCCCCTCCTCCAAACCTGGCTGCCATCGGAGGCCCAAACGCGCCCCACAAAATGACATCTGCATTGAGGGTTCTTGAGTTTGGCTTCTTGGGGAAAAGTGCCTCCTTTCGGAGTCAACTTGCCTAACTTGCCTGCGGCCCATGTGGGGTTTTTGCCTACAAAAATTCCATAAGGACGAGGATTTCTCCCAGACCAAAGCTGCCCCCTCCTCCAAACCTGGCTGACATCGGAGGCCCAAACGCGCCCTACAAAATGACACCTGCCAAGTGGGCTCTTGAGTTTGGCTTCTTGGGGAAAAGTGCCTCCTTTCGGAGCCAACTTGCCTGCGTCCCGTCCTGGGCTTTTGCTACAAAAATTCCATAAGGACGAGGATTCCTCCCAGACCAAAGCTGCCCCCTCCTCCAAACCTGGCTGCCATCGGAGGCCCAAACGCGCCCTACAAAATGACATCTGCCAAGTGGGCTCTTGAGTTTGGCTTTCTGGGGAAAAGTGCCTCCTTTCGGAGTCAACTTGCCTGCGGCTCATGCAGGGCTTTTGCCTACAAAAATTCCATAAGGACGAGGATTTCTCCCAGAACAAAGCTGCCCCCTCCTCCAAACCCGGCTGCCATCGGAGGCCCAAACGCGCCCTACAAAATGACATCTGCATAGTGGGTTCTTGAGTTTGGCTTCTTGGGGAAAAGTGCCTCCTTTCGGAGCCAACTTGCCTAACTTGCCTGCGGCCCGTCCTGGGCTTTTGAGTACAAAAATTCCAGAAGGACGAGGATTTCTCCCAGACCAAAGCTGCCCCCTCCTCCAAACCTGGCTGCCATCGGAGGCCCAAACGCGCCCTACAAAATGACACCTGCCAAGTGGGCTCTTGAGTTTGGCTTCTTGGGGAAAAGTGCCTCCTTTCAAAGCCAACTTGCCTAACTTGCCTGCGGCCCGTCCTGGGCTTTTGCCTACAAAAATTCCAGAAGGACAAGGATTTCTCCCAGACCAAAGCTGCTCCCTCCTCCAAACCTGGCTGCCATCGGAGGCCCAAACGCGCCCTACAAAATGACATCTGCCAAGTGGGCTCTTGAGTTTGGTTTTTGGGGAAAAGTGACTCCTTTCAAAGCCAACTTGCCTGCGGCTCATGCAGGGCTTTTGCCTACAAAAATTCCAGAAGGACGAGGATTTCTCCCAGACCAAAGCTGCCCCCTCCGCCAAACCTGGCTGCCATCGGAGGCCCAAACGCGCCCTACAAAATGACATCTGCCAAGCGGGCTCTTGAGTTTGGCTTCTTGGGGAAAAGTGCCTCCTTTCGGAGTCAACTTGCCGGCGGCCCATGCAGGGCTTTTGCCTCCAAAAATTCCATAAGGACGAGGATTTCTCCCAGACCAAAGCTGCCCCCTCCTCCAAACCTGGCTGCCATCGGAGGCCCAAACGCGCCCTACAAAATGACACCTGCCAAGTGGGCTCTTGAGTTTGGCTTCTTGGGGAAAAGTGCCTCCTTTCGGAGCCAACTTGCCTAACTTGCCTGCGGCCTGTGCTGGGCTTTTGCCTACAAAAATTCCATAAGGACGAGGATTTCTCCCAGACCAAAGCTGCCCCCTCCTCCAAACCTGGCTGCCATCAGAGGCCCAAACGCGCCCTAAAAAATGACATCTGCCAAGTGGGCTCTTGAGTTTGGCTTCTTGGGGAAAAGTGCCTCCTTTCAAAGCCAACTTGCCTGCGGCCCGTCCTGGTCTTTTGCCTCCAAAAATTCCATAAGGACGAGGATTTCTCCCAGACCAAAGCTGCCCCCTCCTCCAAACCTGGCTGCCATCGGAGGCCCAAACGCGCCCCACAAAATGACACCTGCATTGAGGGTTCTTGAGTTTGGCTTCCTGGAGAAAAGTGCCTCCTTTCGGAGTCAACTTGCCTGCGGCCCATGCAGGGCTTTTGCCTACAAAAATTCCAGAAGGACGAGGATTTCTCCCAGAACAAAGCTGCCCCCTCCTCCAAACCTGGCTGCCATCGGAGGCCCAAACGTGCCCTACAAACTGACACCTGCCAAGTGGGCTCTTGAGTTTGGCTTCTTGGGTGGAAGTGCCTCCTTTCAAAGCCAACTTGCCTGCGGCCCGTCCTGGGCTTTTGCTACAAAAATTCCATAAGGACGAGGATTTCTCCCAGACCAAAGCTGCCCCCTGCTCCAAACCTGGCTGCCATCGGAGGCCCAAACGCGCCCTACAAAATGACATTTGCCAAGTGGGCTCTTGAGTTTGGCTTCTTGGGGAAAAGTGCCTCCTTTCGGAGCCAACTTGCCTAACTTGCCTGCGGCCCGTCCTGGGCTTTTGCCTCCAAAAATTCCAGAAGGACGAGGATTTCTCCCAGACCAAAGCTGCCCCCTCCTCCAAACCTGGCTGCCATCGGAGGCCCAAACGCGCCCCACAAAATTACACCTGCATTGAGGGTTCTTGAGTTTGGCTTCCTGGGGAAAAGTGCCTCCTTTCGGAGTCAACTTGCCTGCGGCCCATGCGGGGTTTTTGCCTACAAAAATTCCATAAGGACGAGGATTTCTCCCAGATCAAAGCTGCCCCCTCCTCCAAACCTGGCTGCCATCAGAGGCCCAAACGCGCCCTACAAAATGACATCTGCCAAGTGGGCTCTTGAGTTTGGCTTCTTGGGGAAAAGTGCCTCCTTTCGGAGCCAAATTGCCTAACTTGCCTGTGGCCCGTCCTGGGCTTTTGCCTCCAAAAATTCCAGAAGGACGAGGATTTCTCCCAGACCAAAGCTGCCCCCTCCTCCAAACCTGGCTGCCATCGGAGGCCCAAACGCGCCCCACAAAATGACACCTGCATTGAGAGTTCTTGAGTTTGGCTTCCTGGGGAAAAGTGCCTCCTTTCGGAGTCAACTTGCCTGCGGCCCATGCAGGGCTTTTGCCTCCAAAAATTCCATAAGGACGAGGATTTCTCCCAGACCAAAGCTGCCCCCTCCTCCAAACCTGGCTGCCATTGGAGGCCCAAACGTGCCCTACAAAATGACACCTGCCAAGTGGGCTCTTGAGTTTGGCTTCTTGGGTGGAAGTGCATCCTTTCAAAGCCAACTTGCCTGCGGCCCGTCCTGGGCTTTTGCCTACAAAAATTCCATAAGGACGAGGATTTCTCCCAGACCAAAGCTGCCCCCTCCTCCAAACCTGGCTGCCATCGGAGGCCCAAACGCGCCCTACAAAATGACATCTGCCAAGTGGGCTCTTGAGTTTGGCTTCTTGGGGAAAAGTGCCTCCTTTCGGAGCCAACTTGCCTAACTTGCCTGCGGCCCGTCCTGGGCTTTTGCTACAAAAATTCCATAAGGACGAGGATTTCTCCCAGACCAAAGCTGCCCCCTCCTCCAAACCTGGCTGCCATCGGAGGCCCAAACGCGCCCCACAAAATGACATCTGCATTGAGGGTTCTTGAGTTTGGCTTCTTGGGGAAAAGTGCCTCCTTTCGGAGTCAACTTGCCTAACTTGCCTGCGGCCCATGTGGGGTTTTTGCCTACAAAAATTCCATAAGGACGAGGATTTCTCCCAGACCAAAGCTGCCCCCTCCTCCAAACCTGGCTGACATCGGAGGCCCAAACGCGCCCTACAAAATGACACCTGCCAAGTGGGCTCTTGAGTTTGGCTTCTTGGGGAAAAGTGCCTCCTTTCGGAGCCAACTTGCCTGCGTCCCGTCCTGGGCTTTTGCTACAAAAATTCCATAAGGACGAGGATTCCTCCCAGACCAAAGCTGCCCCCTCCTCCAAACCTGGCTGCCATCGGAGGCCCAAACGCGCCCTACAAAATGACATCTGCCAAGTGGGCTCTTGAGTTTGGCTTTCTGGGGAAAAGTGCCTCCTTTCGGAGTCAACTTGCCTGCGGCTCATGCAGGGGTTTTGCCTACAAAAATTCCATAAGGACGAGGATTTCTCCCAGAACAAAGCTGCCCCCTCCTCCAAACCCGGCTGCCATCGGAGGCCCAAACGCGCCCTACAAAATGACATCTGCATAGTGGGTTCTTGAGTTTGGCTTCTTGGGGAAAAGTGCCTCCTTTCGGAGCCAACTTGCCTAACTTGCCTGCGGCCCGTCCTGGGCTTTTGAGTACAAAAATTCCAGAAGGACGAGGATTTCTCCCAGACCAAAGCTGCCCCCTCCTCCAAACCTGGCTGCCATCGGAGGCCCAAACGCGCCCTACAAAATGACACCTGCCAAGTGGGCTCTTGAGTTTGGCTTCTTGGGGAAAAGTGCCTCCTTTCAAAGCCAACTTGCCTAACTTGCCTGCGGCCCGTCCTGGGCTTTTGCCTACAAAAATTCCAGAAGGACAAGGATTTCTCCCAGACCAAAGCTGCTCCCTCCTCCAAACCTGGCTGCCATCGGAGGCCCAAACGCACCCTACAAAATGACATCTGCCAAGTGGGCTCTTGAGTTTGGTTTTTGGGGAAAAGTGACTCCTTTCAAAGCCAACTTGCCTGCGGACCGTCCTGGGCTTTTGCCTACAAAAATTCCATAAGGACGAGGATTTCTCCCAGACCAAAGCTGCCCCCTCCTCCAAACCTGGCTGCCATCGGAGGCCCAAACGCGCCCTACAAAATGACATCTGCCAAGCGGGCTCTTGAGTTTGGCTTCTTGGGGAAAAGTGCCTCCTTTCGGAGTCAACTTGCCGGCGGCCCATGCAGGGCTTTTGCCTCCAAAAATTCCATAAGGACGAGGATTTCTCCCAGACCAAAGCTGCCCCCTCCTCCAAACCTGGCTGCCATCGGAGGCCCAAACGCGCCCTACAAAATGACACCTGCCAAGTGGGCTCTTGAGTTTGGCTTCTTGGGGAAAAGTGCCTCCTTTCGGAGCCAACTTGCCTAACTTGCCTGCGGCCTGTGCTGGGCTTTTGCCTACAAAAATTCCATAAGGACGAGGATTTCTCCCAGACCAAAGCTGCCCCCTCCTCCAAACCTGGCTGCCATCAGAGGCCCAAACGCGCCCTAAAAAATGACATCTGCCAAGTGGGCTCTTGAGTTTGGCTTCTTGGGGAAAAGTGCCTCCTTTCAAAGCCAACTTGCCTGCGGCCCGTCCTGGTCTTTTGCCTCCAAAAATTCCATAAGGACGAGGATTTCTCCCAGACCAAAGCTGCCCCCTCCTCCAAACCTGGCTGCCATCGGAGGCCCAAACGCGCCCCACAAAATGACACCTGCATTGAGGGTTCTTGAGTTTGGCTTCCTGGGGAAAAGTGCCTCCTTTCGGAGTCAACTTGCCTGCGGCCCATGCAGGGCTTTTGCCTACAAAAATTCCAGAAGGACGAGGATTTCTCCCAGAACAAAGCTGCCCCCTCCTCCAAACCTGGCTGCCATCGGAGGCCCAAACGTGCCCTACAAAATGACACCTGCCAAGTGGGCTCTTGAGTTTGGCTTCTTGGGTGGAAGTGCCTCCTTTCAAAGCCAACTTGCCTGCGGCCCGTCCTGGGCTTTTGCTACAAAAATTCCATAAGGACGAGGATTTCTCCCAGACCAAAGCTGCCCCCTCCTCCAAACCTGGCTGCCATCGGAGGCCCAAACGCGCCCTACAAAATGACATTTGCCAAGTGGGCTCTTGAGTTTGGCTTCTTGGGGAAAAGTGCCTCCTTTCGGAGCCAACTTGCCTAACTTGCCTGCGGCCCGTCCTGGGCTTTTGCCTCCAAAAATTCCAGAAGGACGAGGATTTCTCCCAGACCAAAGCTGCCCCCTCCTCCAAACCTGGCTGCCATCGGAGGCCCAAACGCGCCCCACAAAATTACACCTGCATTGAGGGTTCTTGAGTTTGGCTTCCTGGGGAAAAGTGCCTCCTTTCTGAGTCAACTTGCCTGCGGCCCATGCGGGGTTTTTGCCTACAAAAATTCCATAAGGACGAGGATTTCTCCCAGATCAAAGCTGCCCCCTCCTCCAAACCTGGCTGCCATCAGAGGCCCAAACGCGCCCTACAAAATGACATCTGCCAAGTGGGCTCTTGAGTTTGGCTTCTTGGGGAAAAGTGCCTCCTTTCGGAGCCAAATTGCCTAACTTGCCTGCGGCCCGTCCTGGGCTTTTGCCTCCAAAAATTCCAGAAGGACGAGGATTTCTCCCAGACCAAAGCTGCCCCCTCCTCCAAACCTGGCTGCCATCGGAGGCCCAAACGCGCCCCACAAAATGACACCTGCATTGAGGGTTCTTGAGTTTGGCTTCCTGGGGAAAAGTGCCTCCTTTCGGAGTCAACTTGCCTGCGGCCCATGCAGGGCTTTTGCCTCCAAAAATTCCATAAGGACGAGGATTTCTCCCAGACCAAAGCTGCCCCCTCCTCCAAACCTGGCTGCCATTGGAGGCCCAAACGCGCCCTACAAAATGACACCTGCCAAGTGGGCTCTTGAGTTTGGCTTCTTGGGGAAAATTGCCTCCTTTCGGAGTCAACTTGCCGGCGGCCCATGCAGGGCTTTTGCCTACAAAAATTCCATAAGGACGAGGATTCCTCCCAGACCAAAGCTGCCCCCTCCGCCAAACCTGGCTGCCATCGGAGGCCCAAACGCGCCCTACAAAATGACATCTGCCAAGCGGGCTCTTGAGTTTGGCTTCTTGGGGAAAAGTGCCTCCTTTCGGAATCAACTTCCCGGCGGCCCATGCAGGGCTTTTGCCTCCAAAAATTCCATAAGGACGAGGATTTCTCCCAGACCAAAGCTGCCCCCTGCTCCAAACCTGGCTGCCATCGGAGGCCCAAACGCGCCCTACAAAATGACACCTGCCAAGTGGGCTCTTGAGTTTGGCTTCTTGGGGAAAAGTGCCTCCTTTCGGAGCCAAATTGCCTAACTTGCCTGCGGCCCGTCCTGGGCTTTTGCCTCCAAAAATTCCAGAAGGACGAGGATTTCTCCCAGACCAAAGCTGCCCCCTCCTCCAAACCTGGCTGCCATCGGAGGCCCAAACGCGCCCCACAAAATGACACCTGCATTGAGGGTTCTTGAGTTTGGCTTCCTGGGGAAAAGTGCCTCCTTTCGGAGTCAACTTGCCTGCGGCCCATGCAGGGCTTTTGCCTCCAAAAATTCCATAAGGACGAGGATTTCTCCCAGACCAAAGCTGCCCCCTCCTCCAAACCTGGCTGCCATTGGAGGCCCAAACGTGCCCTACAAAATGACACCTGCCAAGTGGGCTCTTGAATTTGGCTTCTTGGGTGGAAGTGCCTCCTTTCAAAGCCAACTTGCCTGCGGCCCGTCCTGGGCTTTTGCCTACAAAAATTCCATAAGGACGAGGATTTCTCCAAGACCAAAGCTGCCCCCTCCTCCAAACCTGGCTGCCATCGGAGGCCCAAACGCGCCCTACAAAATGACATCTGCAATGTGGGTTCTTGAGTTTGGCTTCTTGGGGGAAAGTGCCTCCTTTCAAAGCAACTTGCCTAACTTGCCTGCGGCCCATGCGGGGTTTTTGCCTACAAAAATTCCATAAGGACGAGGAATTCTCCCAGACCAAAGCTGCCCCCTCCTCCAAACCTGGCTGCCATCAGAGGCCCAAACGCGCCCTACAAAATGACATCTGCCAAGTGGGCTCTTGAGTTTGGCTTCTTGGGGAAAAGTGCCTCCTTTCGGAGCCAACTTGCCTAACTTGCCTGCGGCCCATCCTGGGCTTTTGCTACAAAAATTCCATAAGGACGAGGATTTCTCCCAGACCAAAGCTGCCCCCTCCTCCAAACCTGGCTGCCATCGGAGGCCCAAACGCGCCCTACAAAATGACATCTGCATTGTGAGTTCTTGAGTTTGGCTTCTTGGGGGAAAGTGCCTCCTTTCAAAGCAACTTGCCTAACTTGCCTGCGGCCCATGCGGGGTTTTTGCCTACAAAAATTCCATAAGGACGAGGATTTCTCCCAGACCAAAGCTGCCCCCTCCTCCAAACCTGGCTGCCATCGGAGGCCGAAACGTGCCCTACAAAATGACATCTGCCAAGTGGGCTCTTGAATTTGGCTTCTTGGGTGGAAGTACCTCCTTTCAAAGCCAACTTGCCTGCGGCCCGTCCTGGGCTTTTGCCTACAAAAATTCCAGAAGGACGAGGATTTCTCCCAGACCAAAGCTGCCCCCTCCTCCAAACCTGGCTGCCATCGGAGGCCCAAACGCGCCCCACAAAATGACATCTGCATTGAGGGTTCTTGAGTTTGGCTTCTTGGGGAAAAGTGCCTCCTTTCGGAGTCAACTTGCCTAACTTGCCTGCGGCCCATGTGGGGTTTTTGCCTACAAAAATTCCATAAGGACGAGGATTTCTCCCAGACCAAAGCTGCCCCCTCCTCCAAACCTGGCTGACATCGGAGGCCCAAACGCGCCCTACAAAATGACACCTGCCAAGTGGGCTCTTGAGTTTGGCTTCTTGGGGAAAAGTGCCTCCTTTCGGAGCCAACTTGCCTGCGTCCCGTCCTGGGCTTTTGCTACAAAAATTCCATAAGGACGAGGATTCCTCCCAGACCAAAGCTGCCCCCTCCTCCAAACCTGGCTGCCATCGGAGGCCCAAACGCGCCCTACAAAATGACATCTGCCAAGTGGGCTCTTGAGTTTGGCTTTCTGGGGAAAAGTGCCTCCTTTCGGAGTCAACTTGCCTGCGGCTCATGCAGGGCTTTTGCCTACAAAAATTCCATAAGGACGAGGATTTCTCCCAGAACAAAGCTGCCCCCTCCTCCAAACCCGGCTGCCATCGGAGGCCCAAACGCGCCCTACAAAATGACATCTGCATAGTGGGTTCTTGAGTTTGGCTTCTTGGGGAAAAGTGCCTCCTTTCGGAGCCAACTTGCCTAACTTGCCTGCGGCCCGTCCTGGGCTTTTGAGTACAAAAATTCCAGAAGGACGAGGATTTCTCCCAGACCAAAGCTGCCCCCTCCTCCAAACCTGGCTGCCATCGGAGGCCCAAACGCGCCCTACAAAATGACACCTGCCAAGTGGGCTCTTGAGTTTGGCTTCTTGGGGAAAAGTGCCTCCTTTCAAAGCCAACTTGCCTAACTTGCCTGCGGCCCGTCCTGGGCTTTTGCCTACAAAAATTCCAGAAGGACAAGGATTTCTCCCAGACCAAAGCTGCTCCCTCCTCCAAACCTGGCTGCCATCGGAGGCCCAAACGCGCCCTACAAAATGACATCTGCCAAGTGGGCTCTTGAGTTTGGTTTTTGGGGAAAAGTGACTCCTTTCAAAGCCAACTTGCCTGCGGCTCATGCAGGGCTTTTGCCTACAAAAATTCCAGAAGGACGAGGATTTCTCCCAGACCAAAGCTGCCCCCTCCGCCAAACCTGGCTGCCATCGGAGGCCCAAACGCGCCCTACAAAATGACATCTGCCAAGCGGGCTCTTGAGTTTGGCTTCTTGGGGAAAAGTGCCTCCTTTCGGAGTCAACTTGCCGGCGGCCCATGCAGGGCTTTTGCCTCCAAAAATTCCATAAGGACGAGGATTTCTCCCAGACCAAAGCTGCCCCCTCCTCCAAACCTGGCTGCCATCGGAGGCCCAAACGCGCCCTACAAAATGACACCTGCCAAGTGGGCTCTTGAGTTTGGCTTCTTGGGGAAAAGTGCCTCCTTTCGGAGCCAACTTGCCTAACTTGCCTGCGGCCTGTGCTGGGCTTTTGCCTACAAAAATTCCATAAGGACGAGGATTTCTCCCAGACCAAAGCTGCCCCCTCCTCCAAACCTGGCTGCCATCAGAGGCCCAAACGCGCCCTAAAAAATGACATCTGCCAAGTGGGCTCTTGAGTTTGGCTTCTTGGGGAAAAGTGCCTCCTTTCAAAGCCAACTTGCCTGCGGCCCGTCCTGGTCTTTTGCCTCCAAAAATTCCATAAGGACGAGGATTTCTCCCAGACCAAAGCTGCCCCCTCCTCCAAACCTGGCTGCCATCGGAGGCCCAAACGCGCCCCACAAAATGACACCTGCATTGAGGGTTCTTGAGTTTGGCTTCCTGGAGAAAAGTGCCTCCTTTCGGAGTCAACTTGCCTGCGGCCCATGCAGGGCTTTTGCCTACAAAAATTCCAGAAGGACGAGGATTTCTCCCAGAACAAAGCTGCCCCCTCCTCCAAACCTGGCTGCCATCGGAGGCCCAAACGTGCCCTACAAACTGACACCTGCCAAGTGGGCTCTTGAGTTTGGCTTCTTGGGTGGAAGTGCCTCCTTTCAAAGCCAACTTGCCTGCGGCCCGTCCTGGGCTTTTGCTACAAAAATTCCATAAGGACGAGGATTTCTCCCAGACCAAAGCTGCCCCCTGCTCCAAACCTGGCTGCCATCGGAGGCCCAAACGCGCCCTACAAAATGACATTTGCCAAGTGGGCTCTTGAGTTTGGCTTCTTGGGGAAAAGTGCCTCCTTTCGGAGCCAACTTGCCTAACTTGCCTGCGGCCCGTCCTGGGCTTTTGCCTCCAAAAATTCCAGAAGGACGAGGATTTCTCCCAGACCAAAGCTGCCCCCTCCTCCAAACCTGGCTGCCATCGGAGGCCCAAACGCGCCCCACAAAATTACACCTGCATTGAGGGTTCTTGAGTTTGGCTTCCTGGGGAAAAGTGCCTCCTTTCGGAGTCAACTTGCCTGCGGCCCATGCGGGGTTTTTGCCTACAAAAATTCCATAAGGACGAGGATTTCTCCCAGATCAAAGCTGCCCCCTCCTCCAAACCTGGCTGCCATCAGAGGCCCAAACGCGCCCTACAAAATGACATCTGCCAAGTGGGCTCTTGAGTTTGGCTTCTTGGGGAAAAGTGCCTCCTTTCGGAGCCAAATTGCCTAACTTGCCTGTGGCCCGTCCTGGGCTTTTGCCTCCAAAAATTCCAGAAGGACGAGGATTTCTCCCAGACCAAAGCTGCCCCCTCCTCCAAACCTGGCTGCCATCGGAGGCCCAAACGCGCCCCACAAAATGACACCTGCATTGAGAGTTCTTGAGTTTGGCTTCCTGGGGAAAAGTGCCTCCTTTCGGAGTCAACTTGCCTGCGGCCCATGCAGGGCTTTTGCCTCCAAAAATTCCATAAGGACGAGGATTTCTCCCAGACCAAAGCTGCCCCCTCCTCCAAACCTGGCTGCCATTGGAGGCCCAAACGTGCCCTACAAAATGACACCTGCCAAGTGGGCTCTTGAGTTTGGCTTCTTGGGTGGAAGTGCATCCTTTCAAAGCCAACTTGCCTGCGGCCCGTCCTGGGCTTTTGCCTACAAAAATTCCATAAGGACGAGGATTTCTCCCAGACCAAAGCTGCCCCCTCCTCCAAACCTGGCTGCCATCGGAGGCCCAAACGCGCCCTACAAAATGACATCTGCCAAGTGGGCTCTTGAGTTTGGCTTCTTGGGGAAAAGTGCCTCCTTTCGGAGCCAACTTGCCTAACTTGCCTGCGGCCCGTCCTGGGCTTTTGCTACAAAAATTCCATAAGGACGAGGATTTCTCCCAGACCAAAGCTGCCCCCTCCTCCAAACCTGGCTGCCATCGGAGGCCCAAACGCGCCCCACAAAATGACATCTGCATTGAGGGTTCTTGAGTTTGGCTTCTTGGGGAAAAGTGCCTCCTTTCGGAGTCAACTTGCCTAACTTGCCTGCGGCCCATGTGGGGTTTTTGCCTACAAAAATTCCATAAGGACGAGGATTTCTCCCAGACCAAAGCTGCCCCCTCCTCCAAACCTGGCTGACATCGGAGGCCCAAACGCGCCCTACAAAATGACACCTGCCAAGTGGGCTCTTGAGTTTGGCTTCTTGGGGAAAAGTGCCTCCTTTCGGAGCCAACTTGCCTGCGTCCCGTCCTGGGCTTTTGCTACAAAAATTCCATAAGGACGAGGATTCCTCCCAGACCAAAGCTGCCCCCTCCTCCAAACCTGGCTGCCATCGGAGGCCCAAACGCGCCCTACAAAATGACATCTGCCAAGTGGGCTCTTGAGTTTGGCTTTCTGGGGAAAAGTGCCTCCTTTCGGAGTCAACTTGCCTGCGGCTCATGCAGGGGTTTTGCCTACAAAAATTCCATAAGGACGAGGATTTCTCCCAGAACAAAGCTGCCCCCTCCTCCAAACCCGGCTGCCATCGGAGGCCCAAACGCGCCCTACAAAATGACATCTGCATAGTGGGTTCTTGAGTTTGGCTTCTTGGGGAAAAGTGCCTCCTTTCGGAGCCAACTTGCCTAACTTGCCTGCGGCCCGTCCTGGGCTTTTGAGTACAAAAATTCCAGAAGGACGAGGATTTCTCCCAGACCAAAGCTGCCCCCTCCTCCAAACCTGGCTGCCATCGGAGGCCCAAACGCGCCCTACAAAATGACACCTGCCAAGTGGGCTCTTGAGTTTGGCTTCTTGGGGAAAAGTGCCTCCTTTCAAAGCCAACTTGCCTAACTTGCCTGCGGCCCGTCCTGGGCTTTTGCCTACAAAAATTCCAGAAGGACAAGGATTTCTCCCAGACCAAAGCTGCTCCCTCCTCCAAACCTGGCTGCCATCGGAGGCCCAAACGCACCCTACAAAATGACATCTGCCAAGTGGGCTCTTGAGTTTGGTTTTTGGGGAAAAGTGACTCCTTTCAAAGCCAACTTGCCTGCGGACCGTCCTGGGCTTTTGCCTACAAAAATTCCATAAGGACGAGGATTTCTCCCAGACCAAAGCTGCCCCCTCCTCCAAACCTGGCTGCCATCGGAGGCCCAAACGCGCCCTACAAAATGACATCTGCCAAGCGGGCTCTTGAGTTTGGCTTCTTGGGGAAAAGTGCCTCCTTTCGGAGTCAACTTGCCGGCGGCCCATGCAGGGCTTTTGCCTCCAAAAATTCCATAAGGACGAGGATTTCTCCCAGACCAAAGCTGCCCCCTCCTCCAAACCTGGCTGCCATCGGAGGCCCAAACGCGCCCTACAAAATGACACCTGCCAAGTGGGCTCTTGAGTTTGGCTTCTTGGGGAAAAGTGCCTCCTTTCGGAGCCAACTTGCCTAACTTGCCTGCGGCCTGTGCTGGGCTTTTGCCTACAAAAATTCCATAAGGACGAGGATTTCTCCCAGACCAAAGCTGCCCCCTCCTCCAAACCTGGCTGCCATCAGAGGCCCAAACGCGCCCTAAAAAATGACATCTGCCAAGTGGGCTCTTGAGTTTGGCTTCTTGGGGAAAAGTGCCTCCTTTCAAAGCCAACTTGCCTGCGGCCCGTCCTGGTCTTTTGCCTCCAAAAATTCCATAAGGACGAGGATTTCTCCCAGACCAAAGCTGCCCCCTCCTCCAAACCTGGCTGCCATCGGAGGCCCAAACGCGCCCCACAAAATGACACCTGCATTGAGGGTTCTTGAGTTTGGCTTCCTGGGGAAAAGTGCCTCCTTTCGGAGTCAACTTGCCTGCGGCCCATGCAGGGCTTTTGCCTACAAAAATTCCAGAAGGACGAGGATTTCTCCCAGAACAAAGCTGCCCCCTCCTCCAAACCTGGCTGCCATCGGAGGCCCAAACGTGCCCTACAAAATGACACCTGCCAAGTGGGCTCTTGAGTTTGGCTTCTTGGGTGGAAGTGCCTCCTTTCAAAGCCAACTTGCCTGCGGCCCGTCCTGGGCTTTTGCTACAAAAATTCCATAAGGACGAGGATTTCTCCCAGACCAAAGCTGCCCCCTCCTCCAAACCTGGCTGCCATCGGAGGCCCAAACGCGCCCTACAAAATGACATTTGCCAAGTGGGCTCTTGAGTTTGGCTTCTTGGGGAAAAGTGCCTCCTTTCGGAGCCAACTTGCCTAACTTGCCTGCGGCCCGTCCTGGGCTTTTGCCTCCAAAAATTCCAGAAGGACGAGGATTTCTCCCAGACCAAAGCTGCCCCCTCCTCCAAACCTGGCTGCCATCGGAGGCCCAAACGCGCCCCACAAAATTACACCTGCATTGAGGGTTCTTGAGTTTGGCTTCCTGGGGAAAAGTGCCTCCTTTCTGAGTCAACTTGCCTGCGGCCCATGCGGGGTTTTTGCCTACAAAAATTCCATAAGGACGAGGATTTCTCCCAGATCAAAGCTGCCCCCTCCTCCAAACCTGGCTGCCATCAGAGGCCCAAACGCGCCCTACAAAATGACATCTGCCAAGTGGGCTCTTGAGTTTGGCTTCTTGGGGAAAAGTGCCTCCTTTCGGAGCCAAATTGCCTAACTTGCCTGCGGCCCGTCCTGGGCTTTTGCCTCCAAAAATTCCAGAAGGACGAGGATTTCTCCCAGACCAAAGCTGCCCCCTCCTCCAAACCTGGCTGCCATCGGAGGCCCAAACGCGCCCCACAAAATGACACCTGCATTGAGGGTTCTTGAGTTTGGCTTCCTGGGGAAAAGTGCCTCCTTTCGGAGTCAACTTGCCTGCGGCCCATGCAGGGCTTTTGCCTCCAAAAATTCCATAAGGACGAGGATTTCTCCCAGACCAAAGCTGCCCCCTCCTCCAAACCTGGCTGCCATTGGAGGCCCAAACGTGCCCTACAAAATGACACCTGCCAAGTGGGCTCTTGAGTTTGGCTTCTTGGGTGGAAGTGCATCCTTTCAAAGCCAACTTGCCTGCGGCCCGTCCTGGGCTTTTGCCTACAAAAATTCCATAAGGACGAGGATTTCTCCCAGACCAAAGCTGCCCCCTCCTCCAAACCTGGCTGACATCGGAGGCCCAAACGCGCCCTACAAAATGACATCTGCCAAGTGGGCTCTTGAGTTTGGCTTCTTGGGGAAAAGTGCCTCCTTTCGGAGCCAACTTGCCTAACTTGCCTGCGCCCCGTCCTGGGCTTTTGCTACAAAAATTCCATAAGGACGAGGATTTCTCCCAGACCAAAGCTGCCCCCTCCTCCAAACCTGGCTGCCATCGGAGGCCCAAACGCGCCCCACAAAATTACACCTGCATTGAGGGTTCTTGAGTTTGGCTTCCTGGGGAAAAGTGCCTCCTTTCGGAGTCAACTTGCCTGCGGCCCATGCAGGGCTTTTGCCTCCAAAAATTCCATAAGGACGAGGATTTCTCCCAGACCAATGCTGCCCCCTCCTCCAAACCTGGCTGCCATTGGAGGCCCAAACGTGCCCTACAAAATGACACCTGCCAAGTGGGCTCTTGAGTTTGGCTTCTTGGGTGGAAGTGCCTCCTTTCAAAGCCAACTTGCCTGCGGCCCGTCCTGGGCTTTTGCCTACAAAAATTCCATAAGGACGAGGATTTCTCCCAGACCAAAGCTGCCCCCTCCTCCAAACCTGGCTGCCATCGGAGGCCCAAACGCGCCCTACAAAATGACATCTGCCAAGTGGGCTCTTGAGTTTGGCTTCTTGGGGAAAAGTGCCTCCTTTCGGAGCCAACTTGCCTAACTTGCCTGCGGCCCGTCCTGGGCTTTTGCTACAAAAATTCCATAAGGACGAGGATTTCTCCCAGACCAAAGCTGCCCCCTCCTCCAAACCTGGCTGCCATCGGAGGCCCAAACGCGCCCCACAAAATTACACCTGCATTGAGGGTTCTTGAGTTTGGCTTCCTGGGGAAAAGTGCCTCCTTTCGGAGTCAACTTGCCTGCGGCCCATGCAGGGCTTTTGCCTCCAAAAATTCCATAAGGACGAGGATTTCTCCCAGACCAAAGCTGCCCCCTCCTCCAAACCTGGCTGCCATTGGAGGCCCAAACGTGCCCTACAAAATGACACCTGCCAAGTGGGCTCTTGAATTTGGCTTCTTGGGTGGAAGTGCCTCCTTTCAAAGCCAACTTGCCTGCGGCCCGTCCTGGGCTTTTGCCTACAAAAATTCCATAAGGACGAGGATTTCTCCCAGACCAAAGCTGCCCCCTCCTCCAAACCTGGCTGCCATCGGAGGCCCAAACGCGCCCTACAAAATGACATCTGCCAAGTGGGCTCTTGAGTTTGGCTTCTTGGGGAAAAGTGCCTCCTTTCGGAGCCAACTTGCCTAACCTGCCTGCGGCCCATCCTGGGCTTTTGCTACAAAAATTCCATAAGGACGAGGATTTCTCCCAGACCAAAGCTGCCCCCTCCTCCAAACCTGGCTGCCATCGGAGGCCCAAACGCGCCCTACAAAATGACATCTGCATTGTGGGTTCTTGAGTTTGGCTTCTTGGGGGAAAGTGCCTCCTTTCAAAGCAACTTGCCTAACTTGCCTGCGGCCCATGCGGGGTTTTTGCCTACAAAAATTCCATAAGGACGAGGATTTCTCCCAGACCAAAGCTGCCCCCTCCTCCAAACCTGGCTGCCATCAGAGGCCCAAACGCGCCCTACAAAATGACATCTGCCAAGTGGGCTCTTGAGTTTGGCTTCTTGGGGAAAAGTGCCTCCTTTCGGAGCCAAATTGCCTAACTTGCCTGCGGCCCGTCCTGGGCTTTTGCCTCCAAAAATTCCAGAAGGACGAGGATTTCTCCCAGACCAAAGCTGCCCCCTCCTCCAAACCTGGCTGCCATCGGAGGCCCAAACGCGCCCCACAAAATGACACCTGCATTGAGGGTTCTTGAGTTTGGCTTCCTGGGGAAAAGTGCCTCCTTTCGGAGTCAACTTGCCTGCGGCCCATGCAGGGCTTTTGCCTCCAAAAATTCCATAAGGACGAGGATTTCTCCCAGACCAAAGCTGCCCCCTCCTCCAAACCTGGCTGCCATCGGAGGCCCAAACGTGCCCTACAAAATGACACCTGCCAAGTGGGCTCTTGAGTTTGGCTTCTTGGGTGGAAGTGCCTCCTTTCAAAGCCAACTTGCCTGCGGCCCGTCCTGGGCTTTTGCCTACAAAAATTCCATAAGGACGAGGATTTCTCCCAGACCAAAGCTGCCCCCTCCTCCAAACCTGGCTGACATCGGAGGCCCAAACGCGCCCTACAAAATGACATCTGCCAAGTGGGCTCTTGAGTTTGGCTTCTTGGGGAAAAGTGCCTCCTTTCGGAGCCAACTTGCCTAACTTGCCTGCGGCCCGTCCTGGGCTTTTGCTACAAAAATTCCATAAGGACGAGGATTTCTCCCAGACCAAAGCTGCCCCCTCCTCCAAACCTGGCTGCCATCGGAGGCCCAAACGCGCCCCACAAAATTACACCTGCATTGAGGGTTCTTGAGTTTGGCTTCCTGGGGAAAAGTGCCTCCTTTCGGAGTCAACTTGCCTGCGGCCCATGCAGGGCTTTTGCCTCCAAAAATTCCAGAAGGACGAGGATTTCTCCCAGACCAAAGCTGCCCCCTCCTCCAAACCTGGCTGCCATTGGAGGCCCAAACGTGCCCTACAAAATGACACCTGCCAAGTGGGCTCTTGAGTTTGGCTTCTTGGGTGGAAGTGCCTCCTTTCAAAGCCAACTTGCCTGCGGCCCGTCCTGGGCTTTTGCCTCCAAAAATTCCATAAGGACGAGGATTTCTCCCAGACCAAAGCTGCCCCCTCCTCCAAACCTGGCTGCCATCGGAGGCCCAAACGCGCCCTACAAAATGACATCTGCCAAGTGGGCTCTTGAGTTTGGCTTCTTGGGGAAAAGTGCCTCCTTTCGGAGCCAACTTGCCTAACATGCCAGCGGCCCATCCTGGGCTTTTGCTACAAAAATTCCATAAGGACGAGGATTTCTCCCAGACCAAAGCTGCCCCCTCCTCCAAACCTGGCTGCCATCGGAGGCCCAAACGCGCCCTACAAAATGACATCTGCATTGTGGGTTCTTGAGTTTGGCTTCTTGGGGGAAAGTGCCTCCTTTCAAAGCAACTTGCCTAACTTGCCTGCGGCCCATGCGGGGTTTTTGCCTACAAAAATTCCATAAGGACGAGGATTTCTCCCAGACCAAAGCTGCCCCCTCCTCCAAACCTGGCTGCCATCAGAGGCCCAAACGCGCCCTACAAAATGACATCTGCCAAGTGGGCTCTTGAGTTTGGCTTCTTGGGGAAAAGTGCCTCCTTTCGGAGCCAAATTGCCTAACTTGCCTGCGGCCCGTCCTGGGCTTTTGCCTCCAAAAATTCCAGAAGGACGAGGATTTCTCCCAGACCAAAGCTGCCCCCTCCTCCAAACCTGGCTGCCATCGGAGGCCCAAACGCGCCCCACAAAATGACACCTGCATTGAGGGTTCTTGAGTTTGGCTTCCTGGGGAAAAGTGCCTCCTTTCGGAGTCAACTTGCCTGCGGCCCATGCAGGGCCTTTGCCTCCAAAAATTCCATAAGGACGAGGATTTCTCCCAGACCAAAGCTGCCCCCTCCTCCAAACCTGGCTGCCATCGGAGGCCCAAACGTGCCCTACAAAATGACACCTGCCAAGTGGGCTCTTGAGTTTGGCTTCTTGGGTGGAAGTGCCTCCTTTCAAAGCCAACTTGCCTGCGGCCCGTCCTGGGCTTTTGCCTACAAAAATTCCATAAGGACGAGGATTTCTCCCAGACCAAAGCTGCCCCCTCCTCCAAACCTGGCTGACATCGGAGGCCCAAACGCGCCCTACAAAATGACATCTGCCAAGTGGGCTCTTGAGTTTGGCTTCTTGGGGAAAAGTGCCTCCTTTCGGAGCCAACTTGCCTAACTTGCCTGCGGCCCGTCCTGGGCTTTTGCTACAAAAATTCCATAAGGACGAGGATTTCTCCCAGACCAAAGCTGCCCCCTCCTCCAAACCTGGCTGCCATCGGAGGCCCAAACGCGCCCCACAAAATTACACCTGCATTGAGGGTTCTTGAGTTTGGCTTCCTGGGGAAAAGTGCCTCCTTTCGGAGTCAACTTGCCTGCGGCCCATGCAGGGCTTTTGCCTCCAAAAATTCCAGAAGGACGAGGATTTCTCCCAGACCAAAGCTGCCCCCTCCTCCAAACCTGGCTGCCATTGGAGGCCCAAACGTGCCCTACAAAATGACACCTGCCAAGTGGGCTCTTGAGTTTGGCTTCTTGGGTGGAAGTGCCTCCTTTCAAAGCCAACTTGCCTGCGGCCCGTCCTGGGCTTTTGCCTCCAAAAATTCCATAAGGACGAGGATTTCTCCCAGACCAAAGCTGCCCCCTCCTCCAAACCTGGCTGCCATCGGAGGCCCAAACGCGCCCTACAAAATGACATCTGCCAAGTGGGCTCTTGAGTTTGGCTTCTTGGGGAAAAGTGCCTCCTTTCGGAGCCAACTTGCCTAACATGCCAGCGGCCCATCCTGGGCTTTTGCTACAAAAATTCCATAAGGACGAGGATTTCTCCCAGACCAAAGCTGCCCCCTCCTCCAAACCTGGCTGCCATCGGAGGCCCAAACGCGCCCTACAAAATGACATCTGCATTGTGGGTTCTTGAGTTTGGCTTCTTGGGGGAAAGTGCCTCCTTTCAAAGCAACTTGCCTAACTTGCCTGCGGCCCATGCGGGGTTTTTGCCTACAAAAATTCCATAAGGACGAGGATTTCTCCCAGACCAAAGCTGCCCCCTCCTCCAAACCTGGCTGCCATCAGAGGCCCAAACGCGCCCTACAAAATGACATCTGCCAAGTGGGCTCCTGAGTTTGGCTTCTTGGGGAAAAGTGCCTCCTTTCGGAGCCAAATTGCCTAACTTGCCTGCGGCCCGTCCTGGGCTTTTGCCTACAAAAATTCCAGAAGGACGAGGATTTCTCCCAGACCAAAGCTGCCCCCTCCTCCAAACCTGGCTGCCATCGGAGGCCCAAACGCGCCCCACAAAATGACACCTGCATTGAGGGTTCTTGAGTTTGGCTTCCTGGGGAAAAGTGCCTCCTTTCTGAGTCAACTTGCCTGCGGCCCATGCAGGGCTTTTGCCTCCAAAAATTCCATAAGGACGAGGATTTCTCCCAGACCAAAGCTGCCCCCTCCTCCAAACCTGGCTGCCATCGGAGGCCCAAACGCGCCCTACAAAATGACATCTGCCAAGTGGGCTCTTGAGTTTGGCTTCTTGGGGAAAAGTGCCTCCTTTCGGATCCAACTTGCCTAACTTGCCTGCGGCCTATCCTGGGCTTTTGCCTCCAAAAATTCCAGAAGGACGAGGATTTCTCCCAGACCAAAGCTGCCCCCTCCTCCAAACCTGGCTGCCATCGGAGGCCCAAACGCGCCCTACAAAATGACATCTGCATTGTGAGTTCTTGAGTTTGGCTTCTTGGGGGAAAGTGCCTCCTTTCAAAGCAACTTGCCTAACTTGCCTGCGGCCCATGCGGGGTTTTTGCCTACAAAAATTCCATAAGGACGAGGATTTCTCCCAGACCAAAGCTGCCCCCTCCTCCAAACCTGGCTGCCATCGGAGGCCGAAACGTGCCCTACAAAATGACATCTGCCAAATGGGCTCTTGAATTTGGCTTCTTGGGTGGAAGTACCTCCTTTCAAAGCCAACTTGCCTGCGGCCAGTCCTGGGCTTTTGCCTACAAAAATTCCAGAAGGACGAGGATTTCTCCCAGACCAAAGCTGCCCCCTCCTCCAAACCTGGCTGCCATCGGAGGCCCAAACGCGCCCCACAAAATGACATCTGAATTGAGGGTTCTTGAGTTTGGCTTCTTGGGGAAAAGTGCCTCCTTTCGGAGTCAACTTGCCTAACTTGCCTGCGGCCCATGTGGGGTTTTTGCCTACAAAAATTCCATAAGGACGAGGATTTCTCCCAGACCAAAGCTGCCCCCTCCTCCAAACCTGGCTGACATCGGAGGCCCA